>NC_142798.1:26543141-26843141 GCF_049724085.1 Artemia sp. Qi Xiang Cuo | reverse complement strand
ATTTTTTAGGGTTAATTTAGACGAGGTTACGTGCGCGCACGTAAACTTGTCTAAATTAACCTTAAAAAATGAAATAAAGCTATGTCGACTTTGCATATTTTATTCAACATATCCGACAATTGATGCTGAAAAAGCATAGTTTGTTACTTACTTACTTAAATTTTTTTTCATAATTTCTTGAATTAAATTTCTGTATTGTGCATCCAAATGGCGAATTCAAGAAAGAGTTTGTTACTTACTTGCGATTTTTTCATAATTTCTTGAATGAAGTATCTGTATTGTGTATCCAAGAGGTGACTTCAAGAAAGAGTGTGTTACTTACTTACAAATATTTTCATATTTTCTTGAATGAAATGTCTTTTTTGTGTATCCAAGAGGTGAATTCAAGAAAGAGTTTGTTACTTACTTACTTACTTACCTACTTCCTACTTACTTACAATTTTTTTCACAATGACATAATGACATATCCAACAACGGATGTTGATAAAGAATTTATTCATTCTGATACCTAGATTTTGTCAATGTTACCTCATGTGTCTGACAATAGATGTATGCAAATTCCTTTTCTTTTTTCATAATTTCTTGAATTAAATTTCTGTATTGTGCATCCAAATGGCGAAATCAAGAAAGTGTTTGTTACTTACTTGTGATTTTTTCATAATTTCTTGAATGAAGTATCTGTATTGTGTATCCAAGAGGTGACTTCAAGAAAGAGTGTGTTACTTACTTACAAATATTTCCATATTTTCTTGAATGAAATGTCTTTTTTTGTGTATCCAAGAGGTGAATTCAAGAAAGAGTTTGTTACTTACTTACTTACTTACCTAATTCCTACTTACTTACAATTTTTTCATAATGACATAATGACATATCCAACAACGGATTGTTGATAAAGAATTTGTTCATTCTGATACCTAGATTTTGTCAATGTTACCTCATGTGTCGGACAATAGATGTATGCAAATTCCTTTTCTCACATCTCCGATGTTTTAATAGACATTCTAAACTTTTGATATGCTAGCTTACTCTAAAAATAATGAACACATAACAATGTAATGCATAATATATTTTTAATAAAATAATGCTATGTAGAATATTAATACAAAATTATATTATGACACATAGTCATACACATGTTCACTCTTAAACATTCAGAAACGATGGTCCCATGATATAGAATAGTTTTTACCATGTCTAATGCATTTATCACGATCAGGTATGTCCTTAGGTATCCAGTGCGCGAAGAACCTGATCTCGTCTTCAGGACGATGCTAAACCCCTTCAAATTTAGGACATTTAAATTCTTCTAGATTGAAAAGTGGAATTCTAGGGTCACACTTTTGCATTAAAACTTTATCTGTTGGTACATTACCCTTTACATAGAGTGCTTCAATCCCAAAAAAGCTACAAATTTCACTGACTTCCTCCTGGACATTTCTCAGTTCCTGACCGCTATTATTAAGAGGTGTAATCACTCTATCGTAGAATCCCAGTCTGTTTATACGATGTAATGTAGTACTCCACAAGCTTTTATCATACTCAAACATGTTATAGTTCACTATCCAATGATAACAGTCAATTTCTTCGAGTTCCATTGACAATAATAAAAATGCACATTCAAATATAACACCACAAGATGATTTTTTCAAACCGATAAATTCTGTGTCATAGAGCCCTATCATCTTGGAAGCTATTAATGTAGTTGTTAAGAAGAGAAATACATCATCAAACTTTTATATCTTCGCTCAAGGTTGAATGGAGTTATGGCTAGTAGGATTAGTCCTAAAACCATCTGAATTCATTTTGGAGAGGAGTCATAAGACCATTAGAATTTATTGCGGGGAGGAGTCATAGAGCTGTTGGTATCTACTGCATGCAAATGAAGTCTGGAAATTGTAATTTTTTTTTTAATTTCTGTATTGTGTATCCAAGAAGTGAATTCAAGAAAGATATTTTGTCATTTTAAGATACATACAAACAAAAGATAAAAAATAAATAAAGTTGAATAATTTCGAAGTTTAAAAAAAAAAATATTGAATTAGAACCATCAGTCCTCATAATTATGAGTATCCAAAACTGTACTTAAGTTTTACATTGGAACTAGAGAATTGTATTTTCCTTAATTTTCTTACAAGAAACTAGAGTTTACGGTCAAAACGCCTTTTTAGCTCAGATTTTATGGAAATAGTTTTATTTTTCGATCCAAAAATAGACTTAAGTTTCACATTTGAATCAGAGAATTGTATTTTCCATAATTTTCTTACAAAAAAAAATAGAGTTTACGGTCAAAAACCCTTATTAGCTCAGATTTTTCGCAAATAGTGTGTCTAACAATAGATGTACGCAAATTCCTTTTCTTACATCTCCAATGTTTTAATGGACATTCTAAACGCTTGATATTCTAGCTTACTCTAAAAAATAATGAACACATAAGAATGCAATATTTTTAATGAAATAATTTTATGAAGAATATTAATACAAAAATATATTATGATACATTATTAATATCAATGATTAACTTTGGACATTTTGAATCTGTTCCATAAAATAGTTTACCATGTTCTCTCTTGATATTGTAGCTATTGTCTTCTCTTAGTTCGTAATCAGTAGAATAATCATTATTCTATTTTGAATTATACACAATTTTTACTGGTGTCTCATGAACAGGCTCAATATGCTTTTCGTCTTTGGTATTATTTGATTCAATGACTGTTTGATCAATGCCAGTAACGTTTACTGGTGCTTTGTTTTTCATCGTTTCATCTTTATATTCCATAGTGATATTTTCTGACAATGCCATTTTTATTTTTCTGGCAATTTCACTGTGTATTAACACATTATTTTTACACAGGTAACAGTTTCGGCACGTAAACAAGATATGGTTTACGATATTAGTAGCAGAGTAGGCCTTTCTCTTATTAGCCTTCCGTTGAATGCTAATACCCGAAAGCTGATGATTGGATGTATCCGTAGGTAATGTGTTACCTGCAGCAGTAGCAAGGAGTTGTCCTCTATCATCAACACTTATTTTTATTTTAGCATTCTCTTTGAGTGCAATCATCTCTGGAGATTTCAATCTCGCATAACCACCATCATAAGAGTTGAATGTTTTCGGTATTCCAAAGAAATTTAATTCCTTACTGTCATGACAATGCATGCATACATTTCCAATAGTGCTACCACTTGTACTTGTTTCATAGTTTAAATACTTCTCCTTGTCGGCATTCAAAGCTACAATAACCTTGTTATGTGAACACACTCTATTAAAATGTTCCATCTTCACTTTTTTTTTTAAAGATATGACTTATGTGTTTATCGTTCCACTGCGTAAAAATACTGATTTAATACATGCAATAGACTAGGTAGTGTCGATAACCGGTCATAGAATACCAGTGGGTTAGCCACATCGTGTCTCTGACCAATCATAGAGCACAATTGTTATAGCTGTAAGCACATTTTGAAGTTTTAAGAAATGTACAAAAAGAAAAAAATAAATAAAGTTGAAAAATTTTGAAGTTAAAAAAAAAAAGTTTGTTCTTATGAAAAAAAAATATTGAATTATTAGTTCAGATTTTACGGATATGGCTTTATTTTTCAATCCAAAAATAGACTTAAGTTTTACACCTGTACCAGAGAATTGTATTTTCCATAATTTTCTTACAAAAAACTATAGTTTACGGTCAAAAACCCTTATTAGCTCAGATTTTACAGAAATAGTTTTATTTTTCGATCCTAAAAAGGACTTAAGTTTCACATTTGAACCAGAGAATTGTATTTTCCATATTTTTCTTACAGGAAACTAGAGTTTATGGTCAAAAACCCTTATTAGATCAGATTATACAGAAATAGTTTATTTTTCGATCCATACCTGGACTTAAGTTTCATCTATGAACCAGAGAATTGTATTTTCCATAATTTTCTTACATAAAACTAGAGTTTACAGTCAAAAACCCTTATTAGCTTAAATTTTACGGAAATAGTTTTATTTTTTCGATCCTAAAAAGGACTTTAGTTTCGCATTTGAACCAGAGAATTGTATTATCCATAATTTTCTTGCAAAAAACTAGAGTTTACGGTCAAAAACTCTTATTAGCTCAGATTTTACGGAAATAGTTTTATTTTTCGATCCAAAAATGGACTTAAGTTTCACATTTGAACCAGTATTGTATTTTCCATAATTTTCTTACAAAAAACTAGAGTTTACGGGAAAAATACCCTTATTAGCTCAGATTCTACAGAAATAGTTTTATTTTTCGATCCAAAAAGGGACTTAAGTTTCACATTTGAACCAGAGAATTGTTTTTTCCTTAATTGTCTTACAAAAAACTAGAGTGTATGGTCAAAAACCCTTATTAGCTCAGATTTTAAAGAAATAATTTATTTTTTCGATCCAAAAATGGACTTAAGTTTCAGATTTGAGCCAGATAATCGTATTTCCTATAGTTTTCTTACAAAAAAATAGAGTTTACAGTCAAAAACCCTAATTAGCTCAGATTCTACAGAAATAGTTTTATTTTTCGATCCTAAAAAGGACTTAAGTTTCACATTTGAACCAGAGAATTGTATTTTCCATAATTTTCTTAAAACAAACTAGAGTTTACAATCAAAAAAACTTATTAGCTCAGATTTTAAAGAAAAAGTTTATTTTCTCGATCTGAAACCGGACTTAAGTTTCCATTTGAACCAGACAATTGTATTTTCCATAATTTTCTTACAAAAAACTACAGTTTACGGTCAAAAACCCTTATTAGCTCCGATTTTACGGAAATGGTTTTTTTTTCGATCCAAAAATGGACTTAAGTTTCACATTTGAACCAGAGAACTGTATTTGATATATTTTTCTTGCAAAAAACCAGAATTTACGGTCGAAAACTCTTATTAACTCAGATTTTACAGGAATAGTTTATTTTTCAATCAAAAAAATTAATTAAGTTTTACATCTGAAAGCTAATATCGTAATGAATGATACTTTTTATCATAAAAAATGTCGATTGCCAAAAAAAAATAACAAAAAAATAATAAAAAAAAGGGGGGGAGGGGCCCCAAAAAGGTGGAGGGAGGGGGGCCCCTGCAAGTTTGGGGATCGGGGACCTATGGAGGGTTGATGTCTCTGCTGGTTAGGGTCATTGTTACTTATGATCCTTGATGGTTCGTACTCTCATACACCTTACTACTTGATTTGCAAGGATTTCTATTGTTTGTTCTGAATTACTTTATTAAAGTTATTTTCTTGCCATCTACATCTCTCTTAGTATCAACTTTTTAGCATAATATAACGTTGGATCCTATTTTAAACTGACAACACTGTTCAAACGCCATTGAGGTTACCTTAACTGCTAATCACTTTAACCCTTTTTCTCTATTGTCAAGTACATACCGTGAAAAGGTATCAAGGAATGTAAGGCAATTCAGGAACGGGTGGGGAATCCCCGCTCGTAAATGCTAATCACTATAACCCTTTTTCTACATTGTCTAGTACATGCTCTGGAAAGGTACCAAGGAACATAATGCAATTCAGGAACCAGCGGGGAACCCCCGCTCGTAGTTGCTAATCACTTTAACCCTTTTCCTCTATCGTCAAGTACATGCTCTGGAAAGGTGTCAAGGAACGTAAGGCAATTCAGGAACCAGCGGGGAAACCCGCTCGTAATTGCTAATCACTTTAACCCTTTTTCTCCATCGTCAAGTACATGCTCTGGAAAAGTGTCAAGGAACGTAATCTCCCCAAACACGTCAAACTGTTAATTCCATGTGTAATTGATATCAATAGCAATAACCAGTCTGGTAATCTGCTCTGAAAAGGTGCCAAGGAACGTAATCTCCCCAAACACGTCAAACTGTTAATTCCATGTGCAATTGATATCAATAGCAATAACCAGTCTGCTTAAGTTATATAATTTCGATCATACTCTCAAAACATGTGGTCGTAGAATAGCATGGTCCTATGACGGTCGACAAATAGCATGGTCCTATTGCGGTCGTAGAATAGCATGGTCCTATGGCGGTCGTAGAATAACATGGGAATTCCTAGAGCGGTCGTAGAATAGCATGGTCCTATTGCGGTCGTAGAATAACATGGTCCTATGGCGGTCGTAGAATAACATGGTCCTATGGCGGTCGTAGAATAACATGGTCCTATGGCGGTCGTAGAATAACATGGGAATTCCTAGGGGCGCGATAGAAGTATAACTTAGGACTCTACTTTAGTTGCAATCCAAGGTTTCAGCTGTTAAGCAGAGAACTTAAAAAAACAAAATACAAATTTTCTGTAATTAAGTTGGAACTAAGAATACACTGCCTGTACGTGATGAATGAAAAAATTTTGATGTTGCTCCTTACTTTCAGTTGAAAAAACTTGTTTTTTTTATTTAATTTCTGATCGTTTTTTTAAATAATGCTGGGAAATCCAGCATCCCCTTCATGGCAATTTCCCTTCTCCCATGAAAGCTTCCTCCCTGGAAAGTTACTTACATGTAACCCCGGACCCCTCCCCCACTGATAAAAATACCCCTGTAAACGTATGTATACTTCCCAATAACCAATAGTTATGTAACCATTGGGCAAAGTTCATAACTAGCAGCCCTTACCTCAGTGATTGTGGGGGATTAAGTCTTCCTCAAAGACATAGTTATTGTATTAATATTTTTTTAATTTTTGACCATGCTGTACAAAATGGCTACCTCAAATTTTGATCGGAAGGCTTCGGAAAACCATGAGCGTGGGACGGGGCCAAGTTGTCCTCTATTATTTTGGTCAGTTAAAAAGGGCACTAGAACTTATAATTTCCGTTCGAATGAGCCCTCCCACGTTATTATAGGACCACTGGGTTGATACGATTACCCCTGGGAAAATATAACACCAACAACAACAAAAAGGCAAATAAACACGTATCCATGATCTTTCTTCTGGCAAAAAAAAAAAAATACAAAATTCCACATTTTGTAGATAGGAGCTTGAAACATCAACATTAAGGTTCTCTGTTACGCTGGATCTGATGGTGTGATTTTCATTAAGGTTCTATGACTTTTAGGGGGTGATTTCCCCTTTTTTCGAAAATACAGCAAATTTTCTCAGGCTCGTGAATTTTGAATCGTAAGATTAAACTTCATGAAGATTAAATATTTGAAACCAGCATACAAATCGAATTCTTTTGATGTATATATTGATATCAAAATTCTGTTTTTTAGAGTTTCGGTTACTATTGAGCCGGGTCCCTCCTTAATTACAGTTCGCTACCACGAACTGTATGAAAATGAAACTCGTACAGTTTCAGAAATCTCGATAAAGCGGATTTGGAACGAAATTTAACAAAATATCATTACTGTAAACTGTATATAAAATAAAAAACAAATCATTCTAAATACACAATTTAAAAAATATCAGGAGTTAGTACTCCACTTTGACGTAGATCATAAGAAGAGACCATTATTTAAAAAAAGGAAATAATTAAATAAATCAACCCCCCCCCCCTTAAAACAGAGACCGCAATAATTGGGTTTGCACAACATCGTCAAATGTATTTGAGAGACCCGAAGTGCCATGATGGACCTCATAGTTTTACTCATATCGACAAACCTTTTAAAATTGTGGCCAGAGATCAGTGACCATCAGCAAGAACGATTTCGCTGTGGAAATATAGCTCATTTTCTCCGTTTTAGCCACACTAGTTAGTGACGGCAATAGAATATAGTCAAGCAACGCTATTGTCGAAAAAAACTGTCAACGCCATCTAGCGTCTGGTGACACTTAGACTTTTTTTCGAGTGTAATAATAAAAATAATTAATTTAGTTAGTGTACTTGGTAAAATTAGGATAGTATTAATTATCTGATCTCAGTTCTGGACAAAAAACGATTACGAAGCTTGAAAAGGTGCCAAGTGTCGTTAAGCGCTAGTTGGCGTTGATAGTTTTTTTTCGACGCTAGTGCCAGTTTTCACTCTTATAAGTTACCCATCCTCTTTGGTCAAGTACTTTACCAAAACTACAAGCGAAGATCCTGGGCCCGTATAAATTGCATTCTTGTGGGTCCTTTCCACGTTTTAGAATCGAACAATCTGACCCACAGAAAAGCTATTCGGTACTGATGACGTGCCACAAACTTGAAAGAGAAGCTGTGGATGGTACAAGAGCTCCTTTGGATCCATGTTCAAATATTCTGCTGAAACACCATTGATATATATTGAGCTGAACTTCAGGTTTTTAATTACTTCGCTATCATACTACTACTACTAACAACTCAGCGCAGCACCAAGCCGCCTAAGGCCAACACAGTACGAATGCTCCTCCCCCATCCCAATCTATTCAAAGCTTGCCTCTTTACACCCTCCAAGGAAGTTCCCATTTTCACTATCATGACAGGAATAAATTTAGCCAGAATGAGCTTCTGCTGGAGTGCATTGTCTACCAGTTGCTTAAAAAATAGAGTGAATTTATAGTTCATCTTAGCAAAAACAGAATAGTAATGAGACACCCATTTAACTGAAAGAATGTTACAACAAGGTTTGGTGCTTCTTATTCTTGCACCATTTATACAATTTTTTTCATTCGTACTTAACTTGCGGAAACCAAGAGCGCTATATCGACTCTGGCGAAGCCACTTCTTGAAGGGCAATTTCATTCAACTACTAAGGCTATGATAACAAATATTCATCACCACTTTATCGTTACACTCAACTATAGTAGATAGAGAAAACTTCCAACCCCGACAGTAGAAATGCAAGGATTGCTCCAGGGAAAAAGCCTACCTTAGACATTCTTCCGCCTGTCGAGCAGCCAATAATTGTTTTTGATAGTGGAAGATGGTTAATGTCACTAGCATCCTTATCCACAAGAACTCGTCGAGCACTAACTCCAGGGTCAATCATACGGTGATCAATATAATCGTGCGTTCTAGAAGAAGAACGGTGAATATAAATAAAAGGGAATCTTTCGGTAAAATTTGGAACGAATTTGATAGCGCGGTTAAGAAAGTTTTGCTACGGGGAAAGGCTCTTGCTATTCTTGTGATGTGGTGTTAGACATGTAAATTTAAACTGCAATATAAGTTATGGAGTTTGAGGGTGTGGTAGCCCTCCTCATATTTAGAATGACTCTGGAAATGGTAGTGAAAACAGTGCATTCAGAAATAAATTTTTTCCCAGAAGGAAAAAAAAATTCTAATGAAAGAAAAGAGGATAGTAAAAGTTTAAATGTATTAAATAGAGGACTAAAAAAATTTACTGTCATTATTTAGTCTCTTTTGAAGAAAAGTAGTTTTGAATTCAACTCGCAAAGCAGTCAATTTAGCTTTAAGTAAATCACACAGAAATGAACTGAAACAGTATATATTTTTAAATTTTTTTTTGTCACAACGTTCAACGAGGTATGAAAACATACTCAAAAAATTTATCGGCATTACAGAAAACAAAAAATAAATTCTTAGACCAAATACATTTATGATAGATAGATAGATAGATAGATCTATTTTCCATATACCAGTAAAATAATTACATAACAATCTACAAATCCCCACAAAGGCTCCATGGCCTGTAGGAGGGGGATTATGAAAAGATCAAATAAACATTAAACATTTAAACGCTTAAGATTTAAAAAATATAAAAATAACATTAATATTTAAAAATATAAAAATAAGAATTTTAAATTTTAACATTTAAAGAATTTGCTTAATAAAACGAAAAAAAAAAAATAAAAAAAAAAATAAGGAGAGTTCACTAAATAAGCTTTATCAAACTACAGTGAATCACAACATCTATAAAAAAAGGAGAGTTCACTAAATAAGCTTTATCAGTGAATCACAACATCTATAAAAAAACCAAACAAACAAAAAAACAACAAAAAAATCAATTAAATGAAAAAAAAACTATTGGCAGCAGGCAAAATTAAAGGAAATTAATCACATGAAAACAAATATTTTTTTACTAGTCTTTTGAATGTGCCAAACGAGTGGCATTTTTGAGCCGAATCGGGATGGGTGTTCCATGTCAAATGACACGCAACAAGAGGATTAAAATCGGATCTTATTGTTGGTGTATGGGGAATTTGGATATTTAGAGAACTACGGAGTTGATAATTTGACCGATCAGATACAAATGAAGACGTAAATCTAAGGGACCTAGGAATATCACCCTGGAGCTGAAGAAAAGCGAAAGACGCACAGGAAAGAATATAAAGTTTTTTAATATCAAGTAACGGTTTAGATGCCAAACGATTTACATCCTGGATAAGATTTATAGCTTTGTCATAAGTATTCGAAAGCGGATTGAGAAAAGAAGGGACAGTAGACATCCATATTACTCAACAATAGGAAATATAAGAATGAATTAAGCTATGAAATAGGATTCTTAGAATAAGTCTTGGAAAAATGTGTTTTAGTTTTCTTAGAATACCAAGATTTCTGCATACCTTCATTTTAATCAAATCAATACGGTGTTTAAAAGATAAATTTTCATCTAGGAGGATACCTAGGAAACGGACATGGCCATCCTTTGGTCTACTAATAAAGCCTTTGGATATATGAATTTCAGATAATTGAGGGCAAGACTGGGATATACGAGAAAAAACTAAAAAACTAGTTTTAGTAACATTTAAGGCAAGAGAGTTAGCATCAAACCAAATTGAAACTTTCTAGAAGAGGTCCACTAACTTTGTACGAACCTCATCCTCTGTTCTCCCAGAAGTAATAAGGGTGGTATCATCGGCAGAAGTAACAAGCGAATCCGAGGTATACAAACTATAGTTATGGGTAAGGGAGACTGTTGGATGACATAGACGACAGCAATAAAGAGGATTTTTATTTCTAACTGCAAAAATTAGGTCATTTATATAAATTAAAAACAGTGCCGGCCCTAAAACTGACCCTTGAGGGACCCCCTGGTCAACACTTGATGGTGAGTGAAAAAGTGGATCAACAGAAATTATTCTACCGGACAAGAAAGACTTGAACCAATAAAACGCACTACCTCTTACGCCAAAATGAGAAAGTTTAAATAGAAGAACACTGTGGGTTAAAGAATCAAAGGCTTACGAACATCCAGAAACAAAGCAGCAGGAATAAAATGGGAGTCTATGGCAGAGTGAAGATAATTCAGTAAAACTGCACAAGCATGCTCAGTCGGATGATTTGCTCGAAAACCAAATTGAAATTCGTGAAAAAAATCTTTAGAAGTAAGAAAATTATTAAGTCGAGAAATCATCGCTTTCTCAAATATTTTGCTAAACACAAACAACAAAGAAATTGGCCGATAATTGGCTGGATCATTTCGTGTCCCCCCTTATATAATATGATGACTCGAGCACGCTTGAGACTACTCGGGAAAATACCATGCTGAAAGGAAAGGTTAATAAGTTTTGTTAAGGGATAAATAATGGAAGGAAGTATGAACTTAATTACTTTAGTAGGAATATTATCAGGGCCAGACGACAAACAATTTTTCAATCCCATAACAATTTTAGCTATTTCTTTCTCCGTCGCTGGTTCCAAAAACATTGACTTCATACAAGGTGGCACAAGATAAGACCTGAAGTTGGATCCTGAAGGAGAAGAACCAACAGCCGAAGCGGTCCTTTTACCAATATTTGCAAAATATGAAGTAAATGCATCTTGAACATTCAGTTCACCTTCGATGATTTTGCCATCGAGATCCAAAAAGAAGGGACTGATGGAGACTGAAAAGAGGGCCTTAGGACAGAATTTATAACCTGCCAAGTTTTTCGTATATCTTTACAGCAATCTGAAAAACAATTAAAATAATACTGGGACTTAGCGTTTCGACACACAGAATTATAAATATTCCTATAAATTCTAAATCGCTGAAAGCAAATAGCTTTCATTGAAGGGGTAGCAGACTTAAAGGCCCTCCAGAGATTATTTTTTCTCCTACAACTCCTAAGGAGACCAGGGGTCATCCAAGGATTTAGAGGAAAAGCATTCTTAAACTTACGATTAGAAGGTGAAACAGAACAAATATCAAGAACAGCGTCTTTAATAGACTCATAAAAAGTATCAAATAAATTACAAAAATCAGAATCACTCTCAAAACCACCCCAAGAAATTTCTGCCAATCTTGACCTAAGAAGCATCAATTCCACTTCACCAAATCTAAAAGGCCTCTTACCAGACTCACCAGTCCTCTCAATAGTCAGTTTATCAGAACAGTATCTAGAATAAAAAGGGAAATGATCAGAAATGTAACTCACTAAAACATAATTTTGGATCGAGGTAGCCGTACAGAAAATATTGTCAATCAGAGATGACGTACTCTCTGTTATGCGAGATGGGATACATACAGAAGGTAAAGTACGTGCGGCAAGCATGGACGACAAAAAATTCAAAGATACAGAAGACCTTATATCCATCATATTTATATTAAAATCTCCCATAATAATCAACCCAGCCGACAGTTTGAGGACGGTATCTAGTATATCATTGAGGGTGTGTAGAAACAGTGGAATAGAACCGCTAGGGAATCGATAAATAATACCAACAATTAAATCCTTACCTCCACATTTAATATCTACGAAAAGTGACTCAAAGACACCTTCGATATTTCTGGATAAATCCATTCTAAGAGAATATGGGAGATTATTAGAAATATACAAGGCAAGACGACCCTTGGCCATCTGTTGTCGACTCAGCCGCTCCATTTTATAACCTTGCAAATCCAAAAGCATATCATTTTTAGGATCTAAAAAAGTCTTGCGTAAACCAACAAGATCAGGTGGCCCACCAGAAACAATCTGTTTTAGATGGTCAATTGAAGAACAAAGACCCTGGATATTCAACTGGAGCACTGAAAAATATCCTTCCCGTTTGACAGCCTCCCTCAGACTAGAAACATATTTACTTATTACTGTGCGGTTCACTGTGGTCAAATCACTGTTGACATGTCCGATAGAATTATTGATAATGCTTAAAACATCTAACGGGTTATTTTCAAGCTCAAAAAGTCGTCCTACAACTGGGGGCGTTTCTAATTTGCCAGTAAAAAAAAGACAATAGAATTTATATATTGAATTAAATAATAAAAAATAAAAGCAAAAAAAAAAAAAAAAAAAAAAAAAAAAAAAATATATATATATATCTAAGCACAATCAGCGAATGATCGAATCTTTCGTATCATTGATTGACCAGGTGGTTTGGCCAACATTTGCCCGCCATCAGTCCATACATTAAATTTACCGAAGCAATCTCTTGCCGCATTTAAAATTTCACGACGCTTTTTTGTTAGCGATTCTGATAAAAAATATTCCACTCTTTGCTAGTTTAGTCTTTTCTTTGAAAACAAATCGAGCTAATTCAACATTTTTGAAGCGTATTAGCACTGGAGACACTTTAGATTGATCGTTAGAGTCATTCAAACTAAATCGATAAACATTTACAATATTATTAACTTCAAAACCAGGGATCAGCATCTTATCTTTAATGATAACTGATACTTCTTTCTTTAGATCATTTCCAGGCCTCTGCCTTACTCCATTCATCCCTAAGCAATCCAACATCTTTTCTTGTTCAAAATCATCCACTTTCGATTCCTTTGACAAAATCCTACTTTCCAAGTTTTTAACCATTGCAAATAGTCCTTTGAGTGATTTTTCTATTTCTTGGAATTTTGGGTTGTAATCAATGAAAATAGCATCATGAATTTTTTTTACTATAATATCAATTGCTTGATTTGCTGTATCAGGGTCTGATAGTTTAGCCTTAACTTGACGGGAAATCTCAGCTGTAAGATTCGCTTGTGTGTGATTTAATTCATCCTGGGTAAAAGCTATTTTTGCAGGATTAGGCTAGGGGCCAGTGAATCTTCTTCATTAACGCTCGCTGGGTTTAATGCTAGATAAGTAGGCGAAGACGATTTATAAATGTCCGGAAATGAATCCAGTTCGGTATATGCATTGCCAACATCTTTTTCCGTTCTTTTGCGAGCACTAGGGTTATCCGAAAGTAATTTCAAATTAGACTCTGCCAGTTGATGCTCAGAATGATCGCCGTAGCAAAAACTGTATATCTCCATAATCCTTTAGCACCACTTTTTGACTGCAAAACAATTGCTGGGCAAGGGGGGTAACTTTTGAAACTAGCGAGAACAATGTCAAAAGGCTTGAATTTTGACATGAGCGTAGCACTGAAAATAAATAATTACTTATCTTTGAGTGGGCCAATTAATCCAGTAATTTGCAAATAATTTCAAGTAATTGCAAGTAGTCCAAGTATTTCAATGCACGATTCAGATGATAATAGTGCTGAATACTAATCCAAAGCCACGATCCATAAATAATCCTTAAGCCGTAATCACATGCAAGTCACTTGTGTAATCAGATTTTAGCTTAATAATTTCTTTTTACGCAAAATCAATTGGCTCCGTACCTAGGTTTATCCACAAGTAAAAAATTAATCCATGAAATGTACTTTTTGTTTTCAAGATGTGAACTGGTCAGAGACTGAATGAGTACTCGATTAATTTAGTTTTACTACTTTAAAAGGGAATTCTTTTTTATTTATTGTTCTATTAAATCTATTTGAATCAAAAGCTTAGAATTTTAATAGTATTGAAACTTTTAAAATGTAAACACAATTTTTTCCATCAATATGTTCATTGTTCAAGTCCTAATGACGCCTGTGCTTGTAGAGATTTTCAGGGGGGAAGACCCTCTAGTATTCCCGTTGTGTCGATTCAAAGAAATGACCAAACTTTTGCAAAATTAGAAAAAAATTTGGGCAAAAGCTATACGTTCTTCACTGTTTTTCTTTTGGCTCTTTATTCAAACTGTTACACCATCTTTTAAGAAATTAATTTTAAATCCATTGAAGTCAAAAGCTCGGAGTTTTAATGGTATTGAAACTTTTAAAATGTAAACACTCAATTTTCATCAATATGTCTATTTTTCAGCAAGTCCCAAATCACGCTTGTGCTTTTAGAGATTTCCTGAGGGGCAGCTCGCCTGGTTTTCCCGTAAGATCGATTTAAAGAAATGACCAAACTTTTGCAAAATTTGAAAAATTTTTCGGCCAAAAGCTATATCTTCGTCACTGTTTTTCATTTGGTTCCTTATTTAAACTGTTACACCATCTCTTAAGAAATTCATTTTTACCTTTGAAAGAAAAATCCGAGGGTTTAGACCATACAATCCTTTCTGTTTAAGCATAGAAGCCATTATAAGCATAACCCTTAGAAATATGAATCGTTTTCTAAGTTATGTCTTATAATGGGCTTCTGTCAATCCTTTTTGTATTCATTGCTTTTGGAATTTGGTTATCTATTGCATTCCTCCAGAGCTTTGGTCTCTCCTTATGAACGGAAGATATACAGCCGAAATCTAATCAGAAAGTTTTGATTTGTTGGAAGCACATACCTGCTGGAAATTCATCACCATGAATATGGATCGGGGAAAACAATGCATTAGTTCTCATCGTGAACACTTCGGTGCATTTTAGCAGTAACTCATCATTGTGGCATGAATAAACGATCGAACTAAAGCTATGTGAAGTTAATATTGGTTGCATTTTAATAAATCGATAAGTCTAGCGATGTTAACTATGTTTGTTATGAAGGATGTAATGTCTCTTTTATTCAAATAAAGTTTTACAAAAGAGAAATTTAAAGATTTTCAATTCTAAAAAAAAAAAAAAAAAAAAACAGGAATGATTGGCTTAACTTGCATTTGTGGGAGTTCTATGTTGCCAAAAAGTTGAATATGAAATAATAACATGTTCAGGCTTTGGAGTTTATTTTTAACCTGAATTCTCTTTTGTTTGTTCTCTAGACCTCCTCCTTAGTAAAAAGGATTACTTTAGTTAGTATAAGGAGCTCGTAGATCTTGACGTTGCACCCATGCCTTTTTTCAGCAGAAAAAAAGTTACACTGGGATATTTTTGTTCTCATTGACAAAGTAGGAGTAATTGTAAATAGACCCTTACCATGTGCTTTTTTGATTACTCTCACCTACTCTCCATGCGGTGATTTGATAACCATTCTACTTAAATTTTCTTTAGCTTTAATGTCACCTACATTATATTGAAATATTCTGCTGTATTTTTCAACTTTGGGTAGCCAGAGATAATTGAATGAAACAAGTTATATTACATCAAATATCCAAACCGCAAGAATAACCTTCTCGGTTTTGCAGGGTGTACTTCCGTCATAAGATACCCCTTCCACCGTGGAAATACATTAACTATACATGCACAAATTAATTCTGTAAAATGTTGTTCTAGCTTTCTTCTTTCTTTTTTTTGTACTATTTCCAATTATCTTATTGGGTAACCCACCGTTTGGGGGATATTGAATCAGGTCTCTTAATCGTCATTTAGTCCAGTAAATCTACGAAACTCTGGGACAAAATTACAATATCAAATATTTTTACACCACCTTATAGAAAAAAAAAGTTCTGTACAACTTATCAAAAGTCCCCAAAAATCCCCTTGGCGGAACAGGTAAAAAACAGGGGGAAAGGGGGAAAATTGGAAAAATTCAGGGGCAGATTTATTGTGCGCTTGAATTTCACGTCTGCTCTTGTTCTGCGAGAAGAACTCGAAAAAAGAAAGTTATATTGTTTTATGGCTGGACTTGGTTCGATTTCCCTCTTTAGTGGGGATGGGGGAGGGGGAAAACAGTATCCTCAAGAGTTGTGCGATATGGCTGGTTAAAATGTCCCCCCCCAAGGTTTTTGACTCGATGATTTCAAAAAACATGATATTAGATTCGTATCTTGCTTTCCTGCAGTGTTTTCACCGTAGGAGAGACAATGCATCGGGTCTTTGGAGTACGTGGGCAGATTTACTTCGACAATGTAATGGAAACATAAGACAAAACTAAATGTAAAAAATGAAACAAATTAGGTAAACTTCGGTAATCACAACAAAAGATAATTACGGTTTTTATTGAACTAAAAAGGATAAGATCAAGGATTTGTACTAAACATCGTCTTCTTCATCGTTATCATCAAAAATATCTTTATTGGAACAGGCCGTCCGTTGGCAGTTTTTGCAAGCAAGTGTGCAAGGCAATCCATTTCTTGGCAACTACAGCGTGAACTGTCGCAGTTGGAACGCGTGCAGCTGCAACGAATCACATTTAGCAGATGAGGCGGAGTAGGTCCGATGTCTGTCATAATCGGAGTGAGGCGTACGTCACGTAATCGCCAACCCCAGTCTTTTGGGTCGAGTTCTGACGCAGTATTAAGCCATTCCATTATCTGATAGACGAATGAAATAATAAATGAAATTTATATAATAATTATATAAGAATGAAATTTCACACCCGATGGAGTTGGTGGAAGTCTCTCTGGACTCACAAAAGTTGATGTCTTTGAGCTGTTCAGTTTCTTAATAAAAACCTTGTACCTAGCTTTGCTGAGACCCTCCCCTTTCTTAGCCTTGTAGAAACACAGCAAAATATTTTCACCGGCTTGCTGGTCTTCTTCCTTCGTAGAGCGCGGACCAAGGAATACTTCACAATTATTCCTAAATTCTTCATGGCTTTTCAGGAATGGCAGGACAGCCTGCTTTCCTACCCCAAATATACGGGACGTCGTGTTGCAACCAAGAAAAGCGTAGTGAACAAGAATAGAGTGACAAACATGTTCCAGCGATCTTTTGATAAAGTTGATCTGCCAGTATCTAGTTGACAGCGCTCTTGAGTTGGTACTAGTTTCGAAGTAGAGGGCTTCCGGAGGCAGATGATGGAGGAGAAGGATCAATAAATCAGTGTCTTTTCCGGTGGGCGTGTAACTTAACCCCCCTGTAACTGAACCCCAAGCAACTGAACCCCTGTAACTGAACCCCCGTGTAACTGAACCACCGTGTAACTGAACCCCCGTGCAACTGAACCCCCGTATAACCGAACCACCGTGCAACTGAACCACCTTATAACCGAACCCCCGTGAAACTGAACCCCCGTGCAACTGCACCCTCGTACTGCTGAACCCTCGTGCAACTGAACCCCCTTTAACTGAACCTCGTGCAACTCAACCCCCGTGCAACTCAACCCTATTTAGCTAAACCCCCGTGTAACTGAACCCCCATGTAACTAAAACCCCGTGCAACTGAACCCCCGTATAACCGAACCCTCGTGCAACTGAAGCCCCGTGCAACTGAACCCCCGTGCAACTGAACCCTTGTGCTACTGAACCCTCGTGCAACTCAACCACCGTACCTACATTGGTTGAAACATAATAGGGTTATGAACAATAGTTATTTAACTATGGTATAGTTATTTAACCTTTAAACTGTTTTAAATAAAATGGCCGTCCCAAAATTTAGATCGGATGTATTTGGGGAAAAATAGGGTGGGGTGGAAGCCCTCCGATCACTTTTAACTCTGAAAAAGTGCGCTTGAAATTTTGATTTCCACTCGAATGAGCCCCCCCCCCCCCAAAGTTCATACACAATTTTTTATACATAAACCTTATGTGTTAGCAATGAGCAACAAGCTTAACTTACAGCCCTTGCCCCATATGCTGCTGGTGGGGTTGTTAACCCCAAAGGCATGGTTATTTCATCTTCAGACTATTTTGAGGAAAATGTTTATTTTTATTTTGATCGGATGTATTTTTTTTGGGGGGGGATGTCGGTTAAGAGGGAAAGGCTGATTGTCCTGTGATTACCTTTGATTCTTCGAAATTGAACTTGAACTTTCAATTTCCAATCGAATGAGCCTCCTTCATAGTTTTTATGATCATCCCTTCTATACAAACCTTAAATTTTAACAATTGGTAACTTAAAATAACATACAGATTGCTGATACAGGTGTATCAGCAATTTTTTTTGGAGCAGCTTCGCGTATCAAGATGAAACTTCTGGGGCATCTACCTGCTACTACTGCTATTAATACTGCTACTACTACTACTAATTCAACACTATTATTACGTCTACTGCTCCTACTACGACCTCTGTTACTATTAAACTAGCACTATTAAGGCTACGCATATCAAGTTGAAAATTTGACAGAATGAGGTATTTCAGGTGGAACTTGAACTAAGTCAAAAGACACTATGTGCATGCAAATTTTCAAAATAGCATATATCAAAAAGGGATTTTTGTATTAAGTTGTAACTTTTAGAGAGTGCTTAAAGGGAAAGTCAATTCACCAGAAGGAAATATGTGCACGCTCAGGCCTGGATTTACCACTAGGTCCCTAGGCCCGGACCTAGAAGCGCATAATGCTAGCGGGAGCAATAAATTATCACTGAGTAATTTTTTCCTGACAAAAACTGGACTGATGTGATTTATCGTCGCCAGATGCACTCTGCCGCCACGCTGCCTATTCACAGAAAAGTGAATTTAAAACAACACAGGAATTCCATGGTCACTTATAAACTGTCAGATGTCTCCCAAGAATGGTAGCTGAGAGTTCGGTATTACCCCTCTCTTTCATCACTTTTCGCTCATCAGTTGTGTTCTGTTAACACACAGTTAAATGGTTACATGGTTACACACAGTTACGGTTGCATGGGGGTTCAGTTACACGGGGTTTTAGTTAAATGGGGTTGACTTGCACGGGGGTTGAGTTGCACGAGGGTTCGGTCAAAGGGAGTTCAGTTGCATGAGGGTTCAGTAGCACGAGGGTTCAGTTGCACGGGTGCTCAGTTGCACGGGTGTTCAGTTGCACGGGGGTTCGGTTATACGGGAGTTCAGTTGTACGGGGGTTCAGTTACAGGGGGTTCAGTTGCATGAGGGTTCAGTAGCACGAGGGTGCAGTAGCACAAGGGTTCAGTTGCACGGGGGTTCAGTTGCACGGGGGCTCAGTTGCACGGGGGTTAGGTTATACGAGGGCTCAGTTACACGGGGGTTCAGTTGCACGGGGGTTCGTTTATACGGGGGTTCAGTTACAGGGGTTTAGTTGCTTGGGGTTCAGTTAGACGGGAGTTCAGTTACAATGGAACCGTCTTTTCCGACTACTGCGGCTACCCTTTCCTTGGCCGCCTTAACACCGGTTAATGCAATCAGAACGTCCGCATCTCTGCGTGAAGGTCAGCGAGTCCGGCTTGGACAAGCTTCTTACCAGTAGCTCCAATAATGTTCTGCTTATTGTTGGGATTCCGCAAGAAGTCCTCCTTCTTTCTTTTCAGCTTCATACTCAGTGTGAAATCGACGGTCAGATACTGGATACCTTTCGCTCGTCTAACTTAGGTGCCATCTTTGGTAGACGGACCTGAAGTATAACCATCAAAGACAATGGAAGCATTTGAATACTTCTGTATCACCAATGAAGCTTAACCATGGTAAATCTGTTCGAAAGTGTTTCCTGTTTTCCATGAAATATGCTGGAGCGGCCATCCACCATCTATCACGTATTTTTCCGGCTCTTTTGATAGGACGTTCACAATTTTGCCTTTGCTAATTTCCAAATAGTTTTTGCTAGCTCCGCTTTATCTGGCTGTCGCGGCAGACTTGACGATTCGAAAAGAGCAGTAAGATAGCTGGAGAGTTGGAACCTGAGAGTTTTTTCCATATCCCCTCTGGCTGTTGTTGCCGCTGCTGCAACACGTTGGAACAGAAGACTTGCGTCAATTTGTATATCTTCACCGTCAGCTTCGGAAATGTTGCTTTGGTAGGCCATCGTAATCACTTTGCTTTTGCACTTGAAGATGTAGCGATCGGCATTGGCGTCATCCATTGACTTCAGAAGTTCTTTTGCTATCGCCTTGCTGCATCAGCGTTGACATCCCTTGCTGCTGTCTTACCATTCGATATATTGCGCAATTGAGTGCAGTTGTCGCATTGACAGGACTGCGCAAAAAAGCTACTAAAGCCTTTATGTCCTTTCTATCTCTTTCTATCCGCGCTGGTCTTGCGGAAACGTGCTGGTCAGATGACAAGTACTCGACGCAGGTGAGTGACTGCATAAGCTCATTAATTTCAGCTCACTGGCGTTGACATTGTTTAGGTTAACATTTGCGTCTCACTCATTCTATTTCCTCTCTTGAGTCTCGTGCTTGTTTTCAGCAACCTCACTAGTACTTGCTCAATTACTAAGTCGGGAGATAGCCAAACCCCAAATCCATCGCTTCTTCGAATGACAAACATCCCATCCGCAACGTGTTAATACAGCTTCTGGTTTCTTTCTTTCAGCTCTTCCATTTGCTGAAGAAATGTTCTCACCGATTTCGTATACAGGTTGTGTCCTGCAGCTGTAAAGTAAGGGAGCATCTCAGAGAGTGCTTGAAGATACTGCACCCAGTTTCCAGTCCGTTCTGCCCTGATGACCCTCTTAAGCACTCCGAACATTTCTGAATACTGAAGTCATACTTTTGCAGTCCTTTTAATCTGCAGCGTGTCTTGAAACTCCATCATTCGCGTTTCGATTTGACGCAATACGTCTGCGTTGGATGCGTCTTCAAGGGTTACTTCCTCATTCAGTAGATCTATACATATTGATGAAGCTTCTGCAAAGTCTTGACGACTCGCACGTATGTCATCTATGCAGTCGAAATCATATGATTTGCAAATCTGAGTGATCTGCAATGCTGAATCTATAAGCTCGTGCGCTCCCATGGCTCTTGAAACAGCCTTACCGCTAATGATGTGCTTAATGGTATTGACGGCATATAGGCATTCGAGCACTTCATATATTCCTTTTTCCGTCATCAAGTGTCCGATCGCTCCAAGAAAGCTCGTACGGCAATGGAGATCACCGATCATTGGACCTGCTGCCTTAGATGACTATCAGGAGGCTCAGCATTGATGATGTTCACCGCTTCATGTACAAAGGTTGGTCAAAAGTCACAATTGGTACCATTGAATGCTGGCGTGCTTTATCGAAGATAAACGTAAGGTCATGTATACACATGAAAGATCAGAGACATTATAGTCGATCATAGGCTCAAAAACAATCGACGAATCACCTTTGTATGACCCGTGATGAATTGCTTGCATAAATCCACTCCATCTGACTCGTTTCGTGTCATGTATCCGGCTTGCATGTTACAGTAGGTCAATGCCATCGATCTTGTCGTCGAAGGTGATGGTCAGGATGGGTTTGTACACAAGACTGTTCTCCTTTCGGATTCTGTTGTAAAAGAAGAAAGGCACTTGGCTAACCTGCTGGAGTACTTCAAGGTTTACAACTGCTCTTGGGATTATGATTGGAAATTTGGGTAGCCTTGGTGTGGCAGCAGCTAGCATGCTAATTCCATGGAAAGTACCTTTTTGGTCAATAGTGCAAATGTTGTGGTCGACATTGTCGCCAATGAACTGCATGAAAGTTTTAGAAGTCATCTGTGGAAATTCTGCACCTTGAGTTACTGCGGCAGAACGCTCGATTCGATGTACTTCAGTGTAAGAAGTAGAAAGACCTAGCATATTCAGGTGGTCGATGAGAAAACGTAAACCAGATAGCTCGTGCAGCTGGACTCCAAGATATGCTCATAAAGCAGCGAGCAAAGATTGGGCATGGCAAGCCTGCATTATTAATTGACCTATTGAACCTACCGGTAGGTAGTGAATCTCCAGCAAACAGGAAAAGAGAAGCACAAGGGAATAGGATATAAAATTCTCGTCAATACGGTGTTAGAGGGTTTTGAAAACCGAGTTGATAGACCTTTATCTCCTCTCCAAATTCGAGGGCCGTCTGAATATCTTTTCCCTTTAGAGGATATCTTGATTTCCCCCTCTTTTTCCCTACTAACTGGAAAATGGGGAAAAAGCTAATGACAGAGCAATAAAAGTAAATATTCAGTAGTAGGAGGGACCCAATAGATACAGGGCGAACCCACTGCTGCCATCTATAATCGAGTCTAAGAGGATAGGGTCAGTGACACCATTTTCAAGGTCAATCATGGGATGTTTCTAAGCCTATTGACTCCGGGATGAAGTTTGCACATGCGCACTGAATTCTAACGGTACAATGTTATTGATCCACGAAGGGGACTAGATTTCTGGGAAATTGATTACATAATCGACGGGGAATTCTCTAGTCTAACGGGACAGGATCACGTGTCTCTTTCTAGGTCAATGGACTTACGTAAGGTTTCATTGATCTACGAAGGGGACAAGATCAGACTAGATTTCTGGGAAATTGATTTACATAATCGTGAATGTTGAAAATCTGAAGGGGAATTCTAATGTACTCCACGAAGGGGATTAAGAAACAATACGGCTTCTCTTCTTTAGTGTCAGAGATAAATTAATATTCTATTTTTAAATATGGCTTCTCTAGTCTTTAGTGTCAGAGATAAATTAATATTCTTTCGAAGCTATAATAGTATAATTAGGAACACCTTGGATATATTTTCAGAAATTCAAACGAGATCAAGACAGATTGAATATATTTTACTCGGAAAATGGTTTCATGGGAATTTTAAAAGTGACATCGCAAAGGATGCCGAAACAAAAGGAACACGCAGAAATTACTTTTAGGGGATTATTTGGGCGAAATAGCCTAATCTGACATTTTAGGGATTATTTGGGTGAAACAATTTGAGAAATTTTTGAGGATGATTTGGGGTGAAATTCTGTGGTTGTTATAATACACAAGTTCCATTTGAACAGTGTTGTATGGTCCCCTAACCCAACCCCCAACGCCCCCCCCTCCACACAACTTTGTGCCCCCCCCCCCTATTTTTTAATAAATTTTTCGCGCGCTTGAGACACAGAAGGCCCCCCACCCAACGTTTTAGGCCCCTCTCCCCAACTTTTAGGTACCTCCCCCCGTTTTTTTTACTTTTTTAAAGTTCTTTTTATCTTTTTATTATTTTTTAGAATGATATATTTTTCGTCTTTTTTTAGTTTATAGTTATAGTTTAGTTATAGTTAAGAGTTTTAGAGTTTTGAGTTTTAGCTTAGTCTTAGCTTAGAGTTTTAGTTAGAGTCATAGTTTAGTTTAATTTTAGTTAAGAGTTTTAGTTTAGAGTTTTAGTTTAGTTTTAGTTAAGAGTTTTAGTTTAGAGTTGTAGTTTAGTTTTAGTTAAGAGTTTTAGTTTGAAGTTTAGAGTTTTAGCTTAGAGTCATATCTTAGAGTTTTAGTTCGAGTTATAGTTTAGTTTAGTTTTAGTTAGAGTTTCTTTTAGAGTTGTTGTTTAGTTTTAGATATGAGTTTTAGTTTAGAGTTTTAGTTTGGTATTAGCTTACAGTTTTATAGTTTAATTGTAGCCCAGAGTCTAGAGTTTCAAGTTAGAGTCTCAGCACTTAGAGTTTTAGTTAGAGTTATATTTTATTTTAGTTTTAGTTAAGTGTTTTTTGGACTTGTAGTTTAGTTTTAGCTAAGAGTTTTAATTTAGAGTTTTAGCCTAGAGTCTTAGCTTAGAGTTTTTCATTGCATTTTTAGTTTAGTTTAGTATTAGTTATGAGTCTTAGCTTAGAGTTTTTCGTTGCACTCTTAGTTTAGTTTGGTATTAGTTAAGAGTTTTAGTTTAGAGTTAAAGTTTAGTTTTAGCTAAGAGTTTTAGTTTAGAGTTGTAGTTTAGTTTTAGTTAAGAGTTTTAGTTTAGAGTTTAGAGTTTTAGCTTAGAGTCACATCTTAGAGTTTTAGTTAGAGTTATAGTTTAGTTTAGTTTTACCTAAGAGTTTTAGTTTAGAGTTTTAGTTAAGAATTTTAGTTTAGAGTTTAGAGTTTTAGTTTAGGGTTTTAGCTTAGAGTTTTAGTTAGAGCTAGAGTTTTAGTTAGAGCTATAGTTTAGTTAATTTTAGTTTAGAGTTATAGTTTAATTTTAGTTAAGAGTTTAGTTTAGAGGTTAGAGCTTTAGCTTAGAGTCTTATCGTAGAGTTTTAGTTAAGGCTATAGTTTAGTTTAAAGATTTAGTTTAAAATTGCTTTTTTGTTTTAGATATGGATTTTAGTTTAGAGTTATTTTTTGCTATTACTTTACAGTTTTATTTAGAGTTATAGCAGTTAAGAGTTTTGGTTTAGAGTTTAGAGTTTTAGTTTGGTATTAGCTTACAGTTTTAGTTAGAGTTATAGTAGAGTCATAGTTATAGTTTAATTTAGTTTTAGTTAAGAGTTTTTGTTTAGAGTTTTAGTTTAAAGTATTAGTTTAGTGTCTCAGCTTAGAGTTGTATTAAGTTATAGGTTAGTTTAGTTTTAGCCTAGAGTCTTAGCTTAGAGTTTTTTATTACACTTTTAGTTTAGTTTAGTGTTAGTTTAGTTTTAGTTAAGAGTTTTAGTTTAGAGTTGTAGTTTAGTTTTAGTTAAGAGTTTTAGTTTAGACTTTAGAGTTTTAGCTTAGTCATATCCTAGAGTGTTCGCTATAGTTATAGTTTAGTATAGTTTTAGTTGAGAGTTTTAGTTTATAGTTGAGAGTATTAGTTTATGGTCTTAGTTTAGAGTTTTAGTTAGAGCTATAGTTAAGTTAATTTTAGTTTAGAGTTGTAGTTTAGTTTTATTTTAGAGTTTTATTTTAGAGTCTTAGCTTAGAGTTAGAGTTTTAGTTTAGTTTTAGTTTAGAGTTGTAGCTTTAGTTTAGAGTCTTAGCTTAGAGTTTTAGTTAGAGTTATAGTTTAGTTTAGATTTATTTAATAGTTTTAGTTTAGAGTTATAGTTTAATTTTAGTTTAGTGTTATAGTTTAGTTTTAGGTAAGAATTTTAGTTTAGAGGTTAGAGTTTTAGCTTAGAGGCTTATCGTAGAGTTTTAGTTAGAGTTATAGTTTAGTTTTAGTTAAGAGTTTTAGTTTAGACTTGTAGTTTAGTTTTAGTTAAGAATTTTAATTTAGATGTTAGAGTTTTAGTTTAGGGTTTTAGCTTAGAGTTTTAGTTGAGCTATAGTGTAGTTAATTTTAGTTTAGAGTTATAGTTTAGTTTCAGTTAAGAGTTTTAGTTTAGAGTTATAGTTTAGAGTCTAAGCTTATAACTTTTAGTTAGAGTTATAGTTTAGTTTAGAGCTTTAGTTTGGAGTTGTTGTTTAGTTTTAGTTTAGAGTTTTTGTTTAGAGTTTTAGTTTGCTATTAGTTTACAGTTTTAGTTAGAGTTATAGTAGTTGAGAGTTTTAGTTTAGAGTCTTGAGTTTTAGTTTTGAGTTGTTGTTTAGTTTTAGATAAGAGTTTTAGTTTAGAGTTTAGAGTTTTAGTTTAGACTTGTAGTTTAGTTTTAGTTAAGAGTTTTAGTTTAGATGTTAGAGTTTTTGTTTAGGGTTTTAGCTTAGAGTTTTGGTTAGAGCTATAGTTTAGTTAATTTTAGTTTAGAGTTATAGTTTAGTTTCAGTTAAGAGTTTTAGTTTAGAGTTTTAGTTTAGAGTATAAGCTTATAACTTTTAGTTAGAGTTATAGTTTAGTTTAGAGCTTTAGTTTGGAGTTGTTGTTTAGTTTTAGTTTAGAGTTTTTGTTTAGAGTTTTAGTTTGCTATTAGTTTACAGTTTTAGTTAGAGTTATAGTAGTTAAGAGTTTTAGTTTAGAGTCTTGAGTTTTAGTTTAGATACTTAGCTTAGAGTTTTAGTTGGAGTTTTTGTTTAGAGTTTTAGTTTTAGTTTATAGTCTTAGCTTAGAGTTTTAGTTAGTTATAGATTAGTTTAGTTTTAGTTAAGAGTTTAGTTAGAGTTATAGTTTAGTTTAGTTTTAGTTTTGAGTTGCTGTTTAGTTTTATATAAGACTTTTAGTTTAGAGTTTAGAGTTTATTTTGGAGTTTTTACCTACAGTTTTTGTTAGAAGTACAACTCAGTTTATTTTACTTTAGAGTCTTGAGTTTTAGGTTAGATGCTTAGCTTAGAGTTTTAGTCAAAGTTTATAATTTTAGTTTAGAGTCTTAGTTTATAGTTTTAGTTGTATTTATAGTTTAGTTTAGTTTTAGTTGAGAATTTGGAGTTTTAGTCCAGAGTCTTAGCTTAGAGTTTTACTTAGAGTTATAATTTAGTTTAGTTTTGGGTAGGATCTTTAGTTTAGATCTCTAGTTTAGTTTTACTTAGAAATTTTAGTTTAGAGTTTATTGTTTTAGTTTACAGTTTTACTTTAAATTTTTAGTTAGAGTTATAGTTTAAGTTTAGTTTTTAGTTAACAGTTTTAGTTTAGATATTGGAGTTTTAGTTTTGAGTCTTAGCTTAGATTTTTAGTTAGAGTTATAGTTTAGTTTAGTTTTAGTTAAGAGTTTCAGTTTAGACTTATAGTTTAGTTTTAGTTAAGAGTTTTATTTTAGAGTTTTAATTTAGTTTTAGTTAAGAGTATTAGTTTACAGTTTAGAGTATTAGCTTAGAATACTAGCTTAGAGTTTTAGTTAGAGTTATAGTTTAGTTTAGTTTCTGTTAAGAGTTTTAGTTTAGACTTGTAGTTTAGTTTTAGTTTTAGTTAAGAGTTGTAGTTTAGAGTTTAGAGTTTTATTTTAGGGTTTTAGCTTAGAGTTTTAGTTAGAGTTATAGTTTAGTTTAGTTTTGGTTTAGAGTTGTTGTTTAGTTAAGAGTTTTAGTTTAGAGTTTTAGTTAGAGCCATAGTTTAGTTTAGTTCTAGTTAAGAGTTTTAGTTTAGGGTTTTAGGTTACAGTTTAGAGTTTTAGTTTAGAGTCTTAGCTTAGAGTTTCAGTTAGAGTTATAGTTTTAGTTAAGAGTTTTAGTTTAGAGTTATAGTTTAGTTAAGAGCTAGGTTACGCACGCGTGCGTAATCTAGCCTAAATTAACCTTAAAATGAATAAAAATCACTCTAAGTTAAGACGCTAAACTAAAACTCTAAGCTCGTAACTAAAACTCTTAACAAAACTATAACTCTAAACTACAACTCCTAACTAAAACTAAACTAAAACTATAACTTTAACTAAAACTCTAAGCTGAAACCCTAAACTAAAACTCTTAACTAAAACTACACTACAACTCTAAACTAAAACTTTTAACTAAAACTAAACTACAAGTCTAAACTAAAATTCTTAACGAAAACTAAACTAAACTGTAACTGAATTAAAACTAAAACTCTTAACTAAACTATAACTCTAAACTATAACTCTTAACTAAAACTAAACTAAAACTATAACTCTAACTAAAATTCTAAGCTAAGAAACTAAACTAAAATTCTAAACTCTAAGCTAAAACCCTAAACTAAAACTCTTAACTAGAACTAAACTAAACTATACCTCTAACTAAAACTCTAAGCTAAGACTCTAAACTAACACTCTTATCTAAAAGTAAACAACCACTCTAAACTAAAACTCTAAACTAAAACTAAACTAAATATATAACTCTAACTAAAAGCTCTAAGCTAAGACTCTAAGCTAATACTCTAAACTCTAAACTAAAACTCTTAACTGAAACTAAATTATAACTCTAAACTAAAACTCCTAACTAAAACTATACTAAACTATGGCTCTAACTAAAACTCTAAAAGAAAACTCTTAACTAAACTACAACTCTAAACTAAACTAAACTATAACTCTAACTAAAACTTTAAGCTAAACCCCTAAACTAAAACTATAAACTCTAAACTAAAACTCTTAACTGAAACTGAAACTAAACTACAAGTCTAAACATAAACTCTTAACTGAAACTAAACTAAACTATAACTCTAACTTAAACTCTAAAGTAAAACTGAAAAAATAAAACTATAAATTCTAAACTAAAGCTCTTAAGTAAAACTAAGCTAGAGATCTAAACTAAAGCTCCTAACTAAAACTAAACTAAACTATAACTCTAAACTGTAACAAAAACTCTAAGCTAAGACTCTAAACTAAAACTCTAAATTCTCAACTAAAACTAAACTAAACTATAAATAGAACTAAAACTCTAAGCTAAGACTCTAAACTAAAACTCTAAACTCTAAATAAAACTCAACGGTAAGACTCTAACTTAAAACTCTAGAATCCAAACTAAAACTAAACTAAACTATAACTCTAACAAAAACTGTAGGCTATGACTCCAAACTAAAACTCTAAACTCTAAACTAAAACTCTAATCTAAAACTAAACAACAACTCAAAACTAAACCTCTTAACTAAAACTAAACTAAACTATAACTCTAACTAAACTCTTAACTAAAACCAAACTAATCTATAACTAACAATAACTCGAAGCTAAGACTCTAAACTAAAACTAAAACTCTAAACAAAAGTTATAACTAAAACTCTAAGCTAAGACTCTAAACTAAAACTCTAAAATCTAAACTAAAACTCTTAACTGCTATAACTCTAACTAAAACTGTAAACTAATAGCAAACTATAACTCTAAACTAAAACCCATATCTAAAATAAAAAAACAACTCTAAACTAAAACTCTAAACTAAACTATAACTCTAACTAAAAGCTCTAAGCTAAGACTCTAAACTAAAACTCTTTAACTAAAACTAAACTACAACTCTAAACTAAAATTAACTAAACTATATCTCTAACTAAAACTCTAAGCTAAAACCCCAAACAAAAACTCTAAACTCTAAACTAAAACTCCTAACTAAAACTAAACTAAACCAGAACTCTTACTAAAACTCTACGATAAGACTCTAAGCTAAAACTCTAACCTCTAAACTAAAACTCATACCTAAAACTAAAATAGAACTCTAAACTAAAACTAAATTATAACTCTAAACTAAAACTCTTAACTAAAACTAAACTAAACTAAACTATAACTCTAACTAAAACTCTAAGATATGACTCTAAGCTAAAACTCTAAACTCTAAACTAAAACTCTTAACTAAAACTAAACTACAACTCTAAACTGAAACTCTTAACTAGTACTAAACTAACACTAAATTAATCTAAAAGTGTAACAAAAACTCTAAGCTAAGACTCTAGGCTAAAACTAAACTAATCTATAACGAACTGAAACTTTAAGCTAAGACTCTAAATTAAAACTCTAAGCTCTAAACTAAAACTCTAAACTCTGAACAAATACTCTTAACTAAAACTAAACTAAACTATAACTCTAACTAAAACTCTAAGCTAAGACTCTAAACTAAAACTCTAAACTCTAAACAAAAAACTTTAACTACTATAACTCTAACTAAAACTGTAAGCAAATGCAAAACTAAAACTCTAAACTCTAAACTAAAACTGTTAACTTATATAACTATTAATTAAACTTTAAAATAATACAAAAATAAAACTATAAAATAAAACCCATATCTAAAACAAAAAAACAACTCTAAACTAAAACTAAACTAAATATATAACTCTAACTAAAAGCTCTAAGCTAAGACTCTAAGCTAAAACTCTAAACTATAAACTAAAACTCTTAACTAAAACTAAGCTATAACACTAGACTAAAATTAACTAAACTAATGCTCTAACTATAACTCTAAGCCATAATTCTTTAATAAAACTTTAAGCTAAAAATCCTAACTAAAACTAAAGTACAATTCTAAACTAAAACTTTTAACTAATATTAAACTAAACTATAACTCTAACTAAAACTCTACACTACAACTCTAAGCTAAAACTCTTAAATTAAACTAAACGAAGCTATGAATCCAAATAAAACTCTACATTATTACCCAAAACTAAATCCCTAACTTATAAACTAAAACTCTTACCTAAAGTTCAATTATAATTCTAAAATAAAACTAAACGGTTGCTTTTAGCTAAAATAATCAAGTAAAACTAAAATGAACTATAACTCTAACTAAAACTCTAAGCTAAGACTCTAAGCTATAACTCTAACTTCTAAACTAAAGCTCTTAACTAATACTAAACTAAACTATAGCTCTAACTAAAACTCTAAGCTAAGACTCTAAACTAAAACTCTAAACCAAAACGCTTAACTATTATAACTATAACTAAAACTGTAAGCTAATACCAAACTAAAACTCTAAACTCTAAACTAAAACTCTTAACTACTATAGCTACTATAACTAAAACTTTAAACTAATAGCAAACTAAAACTCTAAACTAAAACCCTTATCTAAAACTAAACAACAACTCTAAACTAAAGGTCTAAACTAAAACTAAACTAAACTATATCTCTAACTAACCTCTTAACTAAAACTAAATTAAGCTATAACTAACTAAAACTCTAACGAAAACTAAACTAAACTATAACTGAATTAAAACTAAAACTCTTAACTAAACTATAACTCTTAACTAAAACTAAACTAAAACTATAACTCTAACTAAAACTCTAAGTTAAGAAACTAAACTAAAATTCTAAACTCTAAGCTAAAACCCTAAACTAAAACTCTTAACTAGAACTAAACTAAACTATACCTCTGACTAAAACTCTAAGCTAAAACTCTAAACTAACACTCTAAACTAAAACTCTTATCTAAAACTAAACAACCACTCTAAAATAAAACTCTAAACTAAAACTAAACTAAATATATAACTCTAACTAAAACTCTAAGCTAAAATTCTAAGCTAATACTCTGAACTCTAAACTAAAACTCTTAACTGAAACTAAACTATAACTCTAAACTAAAACTCCTAACTAAAACTATACTAAACTATGGCTCTAACTAAAACTCTAAACGAAAACTCTTAACTAAACTACAACTCTAAACTAAAACTAAACTAAACTATAACTCTAACTAAAACTTTAAGCTAAACCCCTAAACTAAAACTATAAACTCTAAACTAAAACTCTTAATTGAAACTAAAACTAAACTACAAGTCTAAACTAAAACTCTTAACTGAAACTAAACTAAACTAGAAGTCTAACTAAAACTCAAAGCTATGACTCTAAGCTAATACTCTAAACTGTAAACTAAAACTCTTAACTAAAACTAAACTGCAACTCTAAACAAAAACTCTTAACTAAAACTAAACTATAAGGCTAAACTGAAACTCTTAACTAAAACTAAACTAAACTATAACTCTAGCTAAAACTCTAAGATAACACTCTAAGCTAAAACTCTATTCTCTAAACTAAAACTAAACTAAACTCTAACTCTAACTAAAACTAAAACTCTAAACTAAAACTCTTATCTGAAACTAAACAACACCTCTAAACTATAATTCTTAACTAAAACTGAACGAAATTATAACTCTAACTAAAACTCTAAGCTAAGACTCTAAACTAAAACTCTGAATTAAAACCAAACTATACTATAACTCTAACTAAAACTCTAAGCTAAGACTCACAACTAAAACTCCAATATCTAAACTAAAACTCTTAACTAAAATTAAACTAAAACTATAACTCTAACTAAAACTCTAAAGTAAAACTGTAAACTAAAACTTTAAATTCTAAACTAAAACTCTTAAGTAAAACTAAACTAGAGATCTAAACTAAAGCTCCTAACTAAAACTAAATTATAACTCTAACTAAAACTCTAAGCTCAGACTCTAGCTTAAAACTCTAGACTCCAAACTAAAACTAAACTAAACTATAACTCTAACAAAACTGTAGGCTAAGACTCCAAACTAAAACTCTAAACTCTAAACTAAAACTCTAATCTAAAACTAAACAACAACTCAAAACTAAAACTCTTAACTAAAACTATACTATAAATTCAACTAAACTCTTAACTAAAACTAAACTAATCTATAACTAACTAAAACTCAATGCTAAGACTCTAAACTAAAACTAAAACTCTAAACAAAACCTCTAACTAAAACTCTAGGCTAAGATTCTAATCTAAAACTCTAAACTCTAAACTAAAAATCTTAACTGTTACAACTATAACTACAAATGATAACTCATGACAAACTATAACTCAAAACTAAAATACATAACTAAAGGTAAAAAAAGATTTTAAACCAAAGCTTGTAGCTAAACTACAACCGTTACTAAAACTCTACGAAAAGACTCTAAACTAAAACTCTAAACTCTAAACTAAAACTCTTAACTAAAAAAAACTATAACTCTAAACTAAAATTAACTAAACTATAGCTCTAACCAAAACTCTAAGCTAAAACCCTAAACAAAAACTCTAACATCTAAACTAAAACTCTTAACTAAAACTAAACTACAAGTCTAAACTAAAACTCTTAACTAAAACTAAACTATAACTCTAACTAAAACTCTACGATAACACTCTAAGATAAAACTCTAACCTCTAAACTAAAATTCTTACCTAAAACTAAACAATAACACTAAACTAAAACTAAACTATAACTCTAAACTAAAACTAAACTAAACTATAAATCTAACTATTACTCTAAGATATGACTCTAAGCTAAAACTCTAAACTCTAAAACTAAAACTCTTAACTAAAACTAAACTATAACTCTAAACTGAAACTTTTAACTAAAACTAAACTAACACTAAACTAAACTAAAAGTGCAACGAAAAACTATAAGTTAAGACTCTAGGCTAAAACTAAATTAATCTATAACTAACTAAAACTCTAATATAAGACTCTAAACTATAACTCTGAACTATATACTAAAACTCTAAACTTTCAAATAAAAATCTTAACTAAAACTAAACGAAGCTATAACTCTAACTAAAACTCTAAGCTAAGACTCTAAACTAAAACTCTAAACTCTACACTAAAACTTTTATCTACTATAACTCTAACTCGAACTATAAGCTAATAACAAACTAAAAACTCTAAACTCTAAACTAAAATTATTAACTACTATAACTCTAACTAAAACTGTAAAATAATAGCAAACTAAAACTCTAAACTAAAATCCTAATGTAAAACTAAACAACGACTCTTAACTAAAGCTCTAAACTAAACTATAACTCTAACTAACATCTCTAAGCTAAGACTCTAAACTAAAACTATAAACTCTAAACTAAAACTCTTAATTAAAACTAGACTATAACTCTAAACTAAAATTAACTAAACTATAGCTCTTACTAAAACTCTAGCTCTAGCTAAAACTCTAAGCTAAAACCCTAAACTAAAACTCTAAACTCTAAACTAAAACTCTTAAATAAAACTAAACTACAACTCTAAACTAAAACTCTTAACTAAAACTACACTAAACTATAACTCTAACTAAAACTCTGCGCTAGAACTCTAAGCTAAAACTCTTAACTTAAACTAAAGTAAACTATAACTCTAACTAAAACTCTACGATAAGACTCTAAGCTAAAACTCTAACCTCTAAACTAAAACTCTTGCCTAAAACTAAACTATAACTCTAAACTAAAACTCTAACCTCGAAACTAAAACTCTTGCCTAGAACTAAACTATAACTCTAAACTAAAACTCTTAATAAAACTAAACTGAACTATAACTCTAACTGAAACTCTAAGCTAAGACTCTATGCTAAAACTCTAAACTGAAACCCTTATTTAAAACTAAAATACAACTCTAAGCTAAAACTCTTAACTAAAACTAAACTAAACTATAACTCTAACTAAAAATCTAAGATAAAATTCTAAACTAAAACTCTAAAGTCTAAAATATAGGTCTTAACCAAAACTAAACTACAACTCTAAACTAAAATTAACTTAACTATAACTCTAAGCTATAACCCTAAACTAAAACTCTAAACTCAAAACTAAAACTCTTAAATAAAACTAAACTACAACTCTAAACTAAAACTCTTAGCTAAAACTAAACTAAACTATATCTCTAACTAAAACTCTAAGATATGACTCTAAGCTAATACTCTAAACTCTAAACTAAAACTCTTAACTAAAATTAAACTATAACTCTAAACTAAAACTCTTAACTAAATCTAAACTAAACTATAACTCTAACTAAAACTCTAAGCTACGACTCTAAACTAAAACTCTCAACTAAAACTAAACTAAACTATAACTCTAACTAAAAATCTAAGATATGACTCTAAGCTAAAACTCTAAACTAAAACTCTTAACTAAAACTAAACTACAACTCTAAACTGAAACTCTTAACTAAAACTAAAAATCTAAGCTAAGACTCTAAAATAAAACTCTAAACTATAAGTCTTAACTAAAACTAAACTACAACTCTAAACTAAAATTAACTTAACTATAGCTCTAACTAAACTCTAAGCTAAAACCATAAACTAAAACTCTAAACTCTAAACTAAAACTCTCAACTAAAACTAAACTACACTATAACTCTAACTAAGACTCTAAGATATGACTCTTAGCTAAAACTCTAAACTTAAACTCTTAACTAAAACTAAACTACAACTCTAAACTGAAACTCTTAACTAAAACTAAACTAACACTAAACTAAACTAAAAGAGTAACGAAAAACTATAAGTTAAGACTCTATGCTAAAACTAAACTAATGTATAACTAACAGAAACTCTAAGCTCAGACTCTAAACTAAAAATCTTAACTAAAACTCTGAATTCTAAACAAAAACTCTTAAATAAAACTAAACTAAACTATAACTCTAACTAAAACTCTAAGCTAAGACTCTAAACTAAAACTCTAAACTCTAAACTAAAACTCTTAACTACTATAACTCTAACTAAAACTGTAAGCTAATACCACACTAAAACTCTAAACTAAAACTCTTAACCAAAACGTCGATTATGTAATCAATTTCCCAGAAATTTAGACCCATTCGTGTATCAATATAGATTTCCCCGCCGATTATGTAATCAATTTCCCAGAAATCTAGTCCCCTTCGTGGATCAATAACATTGTACCGTTAGAATTCAGTGCGCATGTGCAAACTTCATCCCGGAGTCAATAGGCTTAGAAACATCCCATGATTGACCTTGAAAATGGTGTCACTGACCCTGTCCCCTTAGACTCGATTATAGATGGCAGCAGTGTGTTAGCCCTGTATCTATTGGGTCCCTCCTACTTTTATTCTTCTCGCACTGGGAAACCCCAGAAAACAAGTTTGGCAGACTGCTGTACAGGATTTCTTTTTACCCCCTCTTTTCCCACTGGAAGTGGGGAAACGGGGGAACGACTTATTACACAGCAATAAAAAAAATGTATATTCGATCTTTTTGTACCCAAGAGCGTCAGGAATGCCATTCTAAGCATCAAAAACTACCGGTCTTAGATTTTCGAGTTTTCCCCTGGATTTTCCCCTTTTTCCCCGTTTTTCACCCTGTTCCGCTAAGGGGATTCTTGGGGTACAGAATTTTTTCTCTACAAAATGGTGTAAAAATGATTTATATTGCAATTTTGTCCCAGATCGTCAATTTTTTCTGTAGATTTACTGGACTAATTATGTCAAAACCAGCTTTGAACAAATCGTTGAATTTGCAGCGATTATTTTCTCATCGTACTAGCATGTATACAGGCTTTCGTTTTCGGTTGGGTGCACCTTAAAAAAATGCGAGCATTGATGAAGTATATGGGAATTAGAGAAAAATATAGGAAAATTTGAATCGAGAACAAATTGGAAAGTAGAATATATAGCTTTGTTGCGATACTCCGTACCTTAAAATTAAGGTAAGATATATTCAAAAACACAAAACTAAAATCAGACAACAAATACAAGGCACTGATCCCTACAAAGGCCCCGTCGCTCGAAAGATTGGGCAAGGTACACATACTATTAAATAACAAAATCATAACAAAACAAGAAGAGAGGTAGTGACAGAGAAAAATATATAAGGAATTTATAAGAATTTACTCTGATCGCTCAACAAAAATGTGTAATAGTAAGAAACGAAAACATCACAGAGAAACCTAGACCGATAACAAAATAATAAAAAGAGTTAGAACCCCCTGTGTCATTATCAAAGAAAAGGTATTAAATTTAAATGAATAAATAAAAAAATATCCAATACTGCCTAGGAGACATGAGAGTTTTCAAAAAAAAGGAAGTGTCCCATTTGGCATCCATTTAGCATAATAAAATTAAGGAGTCTTGATGTCATTATCAAAGAAAAGATGTGGATTTTAGAAAAAAAAAATTCCCAGGGCTTCCTAGGAGGTAAAATTTTCAAGAACATCATAAGTCTTTCATTTGGCAGCCACGAGAATATTTCTAAAAGCGCTTACTTTTCAATTCAGCCTTTAAGACGCGCTGACTTCTGGCGCTCTCTCCCAAGTGATGCAATTTTCACGGAGTCTTCAATTGACCTATTTGGTAGGAACTTCAATTTATGATCAGCGGGAATATAGGTATCAGCAACTCTCCAGTTTATAACTATTGCCAACAAGACTTGCACTAGTCTCCTTAAAGCCTTTGGTTCCGCAGCCAAGTTTGAAAAAAAGGCAAGAACTAACAGATTGAAGGGTATGCAAATAAAATTTAGTGATAATAGTGATATATTGTGAATTTTGAGTGGAATGGGCCAGAACCAAAGGCTTTCTTTCCCATACATACGTCTCGACCTTGTAGAATTTAAAACAAGAAAAATCCTAAAAATGATAAAAATATGGTACACATGAAATGTAGCTAAGACACATAATGAGGACAAAACACTTCTCCAAATTTCTCTTTTTGTACGTTCTATGGAGTATAATAAATGTTAAATATGCACCTTTTCTATAGATTTGAAATGACTTTTTTTTTAAATTAATTAAAAAAACTTTTTCCACAAAATAACTTTTTCAAAGCGAAGTAAAGAACTCCATTAAACAAAAAATGAGCAAAAATAAAATCAAATAATCTACCAAGCGTGAAACTACCACAAATCAGTATTGACACATAAATGAAACCCAAAACTAACAGAAATTGCAATAAATACCAAGTCAAACTCAAAACGAGCAGAAATTAACATGAGTTGGGCTCCAAATCCATATGCCTTCCCAAGGCCAGAACATAATTTGCACTTTACTGAAAAAATATAAATGTTTTTATTTTTATAACATTAATAAGTCAAATAATATTAGCATTTTGATTACTAAATATCAGTATATGTATATTTAACTTACAATGCAAACCCATTTGTATTTTTTTCTGTAAAGTGCAAATTTTGTTCTCGCCTTGAGGAGGCATAGGGGTTTTGCTCCCAAATTATGTTAATCTCCGCTCGTTTTGAGCTTGGCTAGGTGATTTATTTCAGCGTCGACTCGTTTTGTTGTTTAATGGAGTTCTTTACTTTTCTTTAAAAAACTTATTTTCTGAAAAAGTTTTTAAATCATTTCTCTTCATTTTATATTGACACATTGTTTTCAGAGAAAAAGAAAATAATTCTTTAAATCTTTCCGTTTTATTTTAAACTTTATAGTTTGACCTGCTATTTGTATGTTGGAGAAAAATTTTCAGCAATTTAGAGATGCCTTATTGGGAATTAGCATTAACACAGTGCATTTTGATTTTATTCTTAATGCAACATTTAGTTTTTAAACATAATGGCCAAATGGGAGGGTGGACGTGGGAGGGGTATTAGTTGCCCTCCAATCACTTTTGACTATTAAGAAGGGCATCAGCCCTTTCTATTTTCAATCGAATGAGCCCTTTTCGAAGTTCCTACGACAACTCCTTCGATACGAAGTGCCCTAGTCTGAACAACAACAACAACAAAAAAATAATAATAATAATACATTATACCCACACCGATCTGTACTATAAATATATCAAGCCTTCCAATCACTTTCGACTATTAAAAAGGGCACTAGGCCTTTCGATTTCCAGTCGAATGGGCCCTTTTTGAGTTTCTACGACAACGCTTTCTATAAACACCTTATATTCCCCCAGGGCATAAATTCCATCCCTTACCCTAAGGGCAGTGAAGGTGGTTGTCATCCTCTAAGACCTAATTTCCAGAACTTTCAGCTACGTTACACAAAATGGCTATCTCAAAATTTTGATTCGATGTGCTTGGGGAAATGGTGGGCGTGAGAGGGGCTTTAGTCGCTCTCCAATCCCTTTTAATTATTAAAAAAGGCAATAGCCCTTTCAATTTACAATCAAATGGGCCCTTTTTCAAGTTTCTACGACAAAGATTTCAATAAAACCTTATATGCCCCCAGGGTATAACTTATAACCCTTGCCCTGAAGACTGTGGGGAGAGTGTCCTGCTCAAAGTTATAATTTCCTGAGATTTAAACTGCGTGGAACAAAATGGCTATCTAGAAATGTTGATTGGGGAAATGTTTGGGGAAATGGATGTGTTTGGGGAAATGGTGGGCGTGGAAGGGGGGTTAATTGCCTTCCAATCACTTTCGACTATTAAAAATGGCACTAGCCATTTCAATTTCCATTCGAATGAGCCCTTTTTAAAGTTTTTATGACAACGCTTTCTATAAAAACCTTTTATGCCCCCAGGGCATAACTTACAACCCTTGCCCTGAGGACCATGGGGGATGGTCATCCTTACAGACCTAATTTCCGGAACTTTCAACCACGTTGAACAAAATGGCTATCTTAAAATTTTGATTGGATGTGTTTGGGAGAAGGTGGGCGTGAGAGGGGTGTTAGTTCCCCTCCAATCAATTTCGACTATTAAAAAGGGCACTAGCCCTTTCAATTTATAAGTGAGTAAGCCCTTTTTGAAGTTTCTACGACAACGCCTTCTATAAAAACCATTTATACCCCCAGGGCATAACTTACAACACTTACCCAGAAGGCTTTGGGGAAGTGTCATCCTCAAAAACATAATTTCTATTTGGAAATCAACTACGATGAACAAAATGGGTATCTCAAAATTTTGATTGGATGTGTTTCAGGAAATGGTGGTGTGGAAGTGGTGTTAGTTGCCTTTCAATCACTTTCGACTATTAAAAAGGGCACAAGCCACTCCAATTTCTAATTGAATGAGCCCTTTTCAAAGTTTCTACGACAACCTCTTCGATACGAAGTGCTCTGGTCTAAGGAAAAAAAAATAATAAATAATACATTGTGCCAACATCGTTCTTATATGCCCCTAGGGCACAACTTAAAACCCTTGCCGTAAGGGTTGTGGGGGATTGTCCTCCTCATAAACATATTTTCTATCTGGAAATCAACTACGTTGAACAAAATGGCTATCTCAAAATTTTGATTGGTTATTATTGGGGAGATGGTGGGCGTGGAAGGGGTGTTAGTTGCCTTTCAATCACTTTCGACTATTAAAAAGGGCACAAGCCACTCCAAATTCCAATCGAATGAGCGCTTTTCGAAGTTTCTACGACAACTACTTCCATACGGAGTGCCCTGGTTTGGAAAAAAAATAATACATTGTGCCAACATCGTTCTTTACTTGGGCAGCGCGATTGCGCTGCCTATGATTCTGGTTTGACCTTTTAGGTCAGAACTTTTATTGAAGTTAATTCTCGATTTGCTTCTTAATGAAATTATGGATATCAACATTGACTTTTTCTAGTCAAATTCCGTGAAAGACCCTAAAATTAGGCATTTAGATTTGCATCATGGGAAGTTAATATTTTCATAAATTGAACCTTGTTTTCTCCAAAATATACGAAATACTTTTAATTTGAGATTTAGAAGCTTTTAATTATTGGATCTATAGCAAGGATACTGTTTTCTAGAAGACATTCTTGGAAAAATAGTTTTAATACAAAGAAAATAATTTAGTGGCTGATAAATAGAAATTAAAACACATTGTTTATATTGGACTAACGAGAAAATGTGTAGTCTTAACATAGTTGAAAGATCAGATTCATTTTTGTTTCCTTATGCATTTTTCATTGTTTATTTCTAGAATAGAAGGTGAAAAGTGAATGTTTTCATGAGAAAATGAAATTTCAACGAAAAAAAAAAAACAAAAATAGAAAAAAAAACCCAGTTTCAACTCCAAACGCGCTAAACTATGAAAGCAACTGTTCTTTTCTACTACGCCAGAATCAAAATTCTTAAAACTAAAACCGTGGGTGGTTTTGATATAAAATTAGGTCCTTGAATAGTTTTAAATTAAATCATAAATGCTTTAGTTTAAAAAAAGATTTATTTTTCCATTTAGCGGGGAAGCAAATTATTCTTAGCAGGAAAGGGTAACAACTAAGGCTTAAAGGTTTACTGTTTAGTGTATACATTTAACTATAAAGCGTAATGTTATGACAGCAATTTCCCAATGGGAGATTAAAAGAAAAGAAAAAAAAATGACTGAACCTTCGACACAAAACTCGTACTTTGAATACGAAAATATTTTCCTGCGTTTCTTTTTGATAATTATTCCTTAACTGCGAAAGATGCCTGTTATTTTTAATAGGAAAAATCGGTTTTCTTCTCCGAATTTATTTTGATTGCACTGGCTGCCGTGAACAAAAAAACTTGCGAATTTTGTGTCCCTTGCAGGGTAATACTGAATTCTCGCCTTCATTACGAAATCTCCACACCGAAAGTAGTATGGTAATAGGCACCACAGAATCTACATGCACTTTCACAAGCCTGAGGCATGGATATGTATGTGTACTTTCAAGTAATTGGGTTACCAGGGCCATTTGCCTATTACAATGAACTCTATATGGGGTGGCAGACGGGTTTTCTATTATGACATTCATTTTTTGGAGGTCAAACTCATGGATACATGTTTATTTTTTTTTTATTATTTTAAACTGGTATTTTTTCAATGAAGCCCATAGCACTTTGCAGAAACCAGTGAATTTAGGACTGAAAGTCCATTCGTACTATATCTGAATCCAGTTACTAATGAAGTTATTGTGCCCGCCATTTTTTGATCTGGTTATGTGGGTATAATCTGGTTTGGTTTGTTATTGCGAGAGGCTTACTCAATTTACATCTTAGTGTTAACTGGGCGATCTAATTGCGTAGGTACTAAAGGAACATTTGAAGGTGGAGAAAAAAGGGGTAATTAGGGATTGGATAATTTTAACAAGAAATGACTGAAAAGTGTTTTGGAGGAGATGGAATGAATGTGTACTGTATAATACACAAGTGATGATTTGCACAGTGTTGTCAATTTTAAATAGTTTAGAAATAAAAAAAATTAACAAGAAATGGCTGAAAAGTATTTTGAGGGAGTTGAGTTGCACGAGGGTTGACTTGCACGAGAGTTCAGTTACATGCGGATTCAGTTACACGGGGATTAGTTAAATGGGGTCGAGTAGCACGGAGGTTCAGTTGTACGGGGTTTCGGTTATACAGGTGTTCAGTTACATGGGGGGGTTCAGCGGGAGAGGGGGAAGGGTTTTACGAGGTTCCACTAGGAGCATAAATTCTAGTATAATTGACTTATTTTCTCGTAATACTATCCAATTTATTGTCTGTATGTAGTGGTACAGCGAGGCAATAATCCTAGCGCGGGGAGGGGGAAGGGTTTTACGAGCTTCCACTAGGAGCATAAATTCTATTATGCTTGAATTATTGTATTGGAATACTATCACCTTCCCCCCCTCCCCTGCCCGCGGAAATGTGGGAACGAAGGGTCTCTGAGCCTTCCCCTTGATGCAGATGTTTTCCCTCCAAAATTGACCCCTCCCTGCCCTCAGAAATGGGGGAACGAAGGGAACGTTAGATCCTATTTTAAATTGACAATACTTATCAAACATAACTAGTGTATTATACAGATCACATATCTCATTACCCCTTTTTAAATGTTAATCAAATAATTCTGATTATAGTGTCCAATTTTTTGTCTGCTTTTCAAAATGTTCGTATTTGTTTAGAATGAAGTGTTTTTTATAGCAGATTCCCCCCGTGCAACTGAACCCCCCCAGTTACTGAACCCCTGTATAACCGAAACCCCTTACAACTGAACCTCCGTGCTACTCGACCCCATTTAACTAATCTCCGTGTAACTGAATCCGCATGTAACTGAACCCTCGTGCAAGTCAACCATCGTGCAACTCAACTCCCCCAAAACACTTTTCAGCCATTTCTTGTTAATTTTTTTTATTTCTAAACTATTTAAAATTGACAACACTGTACAAATCATCACTTGTGTATTATACAGTACACATTCATTCCATCTCCTCCAAAACACTTTTCAGTCATTTCTTGTTAAAATTATCCAATCCCTAATTACCCCTTTTTTTCTCCACCTTCAAATGTTCCTTTAGTACCTACGCAATTAGATCGCCCAGTTAACACTAAGATGTAAATTGAGTAAGCATCTCGCAATAACGAACCAAACCAGATTATACTCACTTAACCAGATCAAAAAATGGCGGTCACACTAACTTGATTAGTAATTGGATTCAGATATAGTACGAATAGACTTTCAGTCCTGCATTCACGTGTTTCTGCAAAGTGCTATGGGCTTCATTGAAAAAAATACCAGTTTAAAAAAATAAATAAAAAATAAACATGTATCCATGAGTTTGACCTCCAAAAAATGAATGTCATAATAGAAAACCCGTCTGCCAACCCATGTAGAGTTCATTGTAATAGGCAAATGCTCCTGGTAACCCAATTACTTGAAAATACACACACATATCCATGCCTCAGGCTTGTGAAAGTGCATGTGTATTCAGTGGTGCCTATTACCATACTACTACCGAAACAGTTTTCCAAATGTCATCCGTTAGACCTTGCCTACCCCGATTGGCTTAAACTAAAATCGCAAGCTTTCCTCAGTTTTCCTCAGTCAGAGTGACAGGTATGAAAACTCTTTCTCTGATTTTCCATTATATTTTAACTATATTAACTTCGTGCAAGACAAACAAGTTTCTTCGGTATTTCGAGGCTTCTAGAAACTTTTGGTAATTAAATAGCTGTGAATTCGAAAGATTTTCTTGTTCTGGAAACCATACAAGGGAAAAAGGAATGATCAGAAAGCTCTTTTCCGTGTATATCAATTTGTTTCTGACAAATTTATGATCAGAACACCTTGGATAATCATGTCATTTAGTAAAAATAAAGAAACCATTAACATATCATCAGAAAAAAAAGGATAAATATTAATCGCCACTTATCAAATTGAAAGACTGTAAGTGACCAGAATCCAACTGAAATAATATAACGAAACTATTAACGTATCATCAGAAAACAAAGTATAAAAATCAATCGAAGCTTAATAAACTGAAAGACTTTAACTGACCAGTATTAAACTGAAAAAATTTATTACATTTGAGCCCTATCTAATAGCAACCGTCACTAATAACATATATCAAACAGTTCGTGGTAACGAACTGTAAGTAAGGAGCGACCTGGCTCAATGGTAACCGAAACTCTAGAAAACGGGTTTTTGATACCAATAGATATATCAAAAGAATCAAATTTCAATGCTGATTTCAAATATATAACTTTCATCAAGTTTAGTGCTACCCATCAAAAGTTACGGGCCTGAGAAAATTTGGCTGATTTTCAAAAAAAGGGGGTAAGAACCCCTAAAAGTTATAGAACCTTAATGAAAATCACACCATCATATTCAGCATATCAGAGAACCCTACTGTAGAGGTTTCAAGCTCCTATCTACAAAAATGTGGAATTTTACTTTTTTTGCCAGAAGAAAAATCACGGATGCGTGTTTATTTGTTTGTTTTTTTGTTTTTTTTTCTCGGGGGGGATCATATTGACCCAGTAGTCCTAAATTATCGTGAGAGGACTCATTGGAACAGGAATTATAAGTTCTAGTGCCCTTTTTAAGTGACCAAAAAAAATGGAGGGCAACTAGGCCCCCTTCCACGCTTATTTTTTTTCCAAAGTCACCCGATCAAAATTTTGAGATAGCCATTTTGTTCAGCATGGTCGAAAATATGATAAATATGTCTTTTAGGATGACTTAATCCCCTAAAGATCCCAGAGGGAGGGCTAAAAGTTATGAACTTTACCCAATGTTAACATATAGTATTGGTTATTGGGAAGTATACAGAAGTTTTCAGGAGGTTTTTTTTCTGGTAGTGGGAGGGAAGGGTGGGTAGGTGGTTATGTTGGAGGATCTATTAATGAAGGAAGTTGTGATGGGGGAAGGGAAATTTCAATGAATGGGGCGCCGGACTTGCCAGCATTATTTATTTGTTATTGGGAAGTATACAACCATTTTAAGGAAGGATGTTTTCTGGAGGGGGGGGGGGGCTAGTGGAGGGGGTTACTCTGGAGAATATTTCCGTGGAGGAGGTTTCTTTGGGGTAAGGGACATTTCTATTAAGGGGGCGCCGGATTTCCAAGCATTATTTAAAAAACGATCAGAAATTAAATAAAAAAAAACAAGTTTTTTCAACTGAAATGTAAGAAGGAATATTAGAACTTAAAACGAACAGAAATTATAACGTATGTGAGGGGGTTGTCCCCCAAGTCAATACCTCGCTCTTTACGCTACAGTTTTTTTTTTTTATTGATTTAAAATGAGCTATCTATTCTAATTAAAAGGCCTTTGTTCTTCAGGGTTTTGTTAATAAAAATTTTTTTTTAAATTTTAAATTTTATTGAGTGGTCTTGACTAAGGGGAGAGCCCCTTCATATACGTAATAACATATACGTAATAAAAAAAACATTAAAAAAACAAACGATACGGCTCAATAGTAATCGAAACTTTTAAAAACGGAATTTTGATGTCAATAAATGTATCAAAAGAATGTGTTTATAATGCTGATCCTAAATATATAAATTTTATTAAGTTTAGTGTTACTCATCAAAGGCTACGAGCCTGAGAAAATTTGCTCGATTTTTTAAAGAGGGGGGAAACATCCCCTACAAGTGAAAGAATTTTAATGAGAATCACACCGTCAGATTCAGCGTATCAGAAAACCCTATTACAGAGGTTTCAAACTCATATCTGCAAAAATCTGCAACTTTGTATTTTTTGCTAGAAGAAAAATATACGAATATAGAAGTTAGTTACGTAAGTTAATTTGTAAAGACATCCATTTAGCAAAAGAAAAGTAAAATTTTTATACAAATAAAAGCTGCATTAACTAAAAAACGATCAGAAATTAAATAAAAAATACAAGTTTTTTAAACTGAAAGTAAGGAGCGGCATTAAAACTTAAAAGGAACAGAAATTATTCCGTATATGAAAGGGGCTGTCCCCTCCTCAACGCCTCGCTCTTTGCGCTAAAGTTTGACTCTGTCTCACAACTTTATTTTTTAAAACAATAAAAAACTTTAGCGTAAAGAGCGAGGCGTTGAGGAGGGGACAGCCCCTTTCATATACGGAATAATTTCTGTTCGTTTTAAGTTTTAATGTCGCTCCTTGCTTTCAGTTTAAAAAACTTGTTTTTTTTATTTAATAACTAAAAAAAGGAACTTTTCTTTGCAAATAGAAGTCGTTTTAATATAGTAGATAAACTTTAATAAAAAAAAATAATAAAAAAATTAAAATTAAAAATCTCATATCGAGTATCTCAGTCATAGAAAACATATAGCCATTCTCGACTTTTTGAAGTTTAAATTAAAAAAAATAAAAAAAATAAAATTTAGGTAGTCTGCATTTAACACAATATAATTTTTTTAGTGTGTCTTATGTTAAGATTAAATAGAAAAAGAACTGAAACTTTTTCAACTGAAACTAAGAACAATATTAAAACTTAAAACGAACAGAAATTATTACGTATATAAGGGGGATTGCCTAATCCTCAATACCCCGGTTTTTACGCTGAAGTTTGACTTTTGATCCCAATTCTTCAAGAACGACTCTTGAAAAACAAGGGTCATTTAATTAGAACAATAAGAAGCAATTTTAAAAGTAATAAAAAAAACTTTAGCGCGAATAACGAGGTATTTAGGAGAGGGCAATCCCCCTAATATACGTAATAATTTCTGATCGTTTTAGGTCCAATGTTGCTCCTTACTTTCAGCTGAAAAAACTTGTCTTTTTTTTATTTAATCTTAACATAGCACGCACTAAGGAAAAAAAAATATCAGGTTTCATTTTCTCAGATACCGTATTCAATACATCTCCTTATTATATTTATTTTTATACATGCATAAATAAAATGATTAATTTACTTACCCTCTTGTCTGTACGGGCGTACTGTAAAAATCTAGGGTTTTTAAGATGTATATGCCCACCAGAAGTGTTTGGTGTTTTTTTTTTTAAGTGTTCCAGCATAAGACGAAAATTTAATACCATTTACTGAGTTACCCATTTACCGAATTACATTTTTGAATATGCAAAAACTTTTCAGATCATTGAAAACATGCAAAAACAGGGAAATTTTCCTTTTTTCCAGCGAGTTTTGATAATTCTCTAAGAGAAAGCAACATCAGTAATATCAAAATTATGGCTGGATGAATGGACAGATCTAAAACTAATGAATTCAATGATATGACTATATTTTCCTCTCGATGCACGTTGCAGCTGTAGGGTTATCGCAGCATCACACGTTTTCACAGGGAGAGTAAACCTTAGCATATTTTCAGATACTCCTAAATGGCAAACATAGATGACACTACCATAATAAGGGATGCCATATCCGGTGCTAGAGACCACCAAAAACGGCTGCGTTAACCCATCCGTTCCCTTTTTATACTTGACATTCTTATAACTAGCGTTTTGCTTTAATTTTCTTTTCGGTTTGGCTGCACTCGGAAAAACACAGTCCAATTAAGTTTCTTTGACATTTCACCAACTGTTTAGTCTAGAAACAACCACCTAACGATTTGGCTGTTTAGATAGAAAATAAAAGTAGTTTAATTGCCCCTTTCTTTTAGGCGAAGAGGTTCTTTCCCAGATCGTTCCCCTTGGTCCTGGTGTCAGGTTCATTCCCGGGAGAAACAGTACAGCCACTTCAGACCTTGTTTTTCTTGCGAAGCGTCTCCCTGCCTTGGGCTTTAGATCCTATTACATAATGGAATCAAAGACAGTACTAAGGAAAAACAAAGCTGGGGCTCAAAAAAGCTCGTCTAAATTCACACGAGTTGGAAAATATTCCGAAGATGTATCGATAAACAATGAGGTAATACTTTACTTGCCAATACTATTTCAGTTTGGTGCTTTGTTTGAAAGTCAGTAAATAAAAAACAAAAACTAATTAGTTTTTTTGCATGAAATGTCTTGGAAGTAATTAAATAAAAAAAATCATGTTTTTCAACTGAAAGTCAGGAGCAACATTAAAATTTAAAACGAATAGAAACTATTACCTATACGAGGGGGTTCGCCCCCTCGTCAATACCTCGCTCTTTACGGTAAAGTTCGAATTTTGTTGTAATTCTTTTAAGAATTACCCCTGAATCACAAAGGGTCTAGTTAGAATAAATAGCTCTTTTGTAAGTGCTACAAAAACTTTAGCGTAAAGAGCGAGGTATTGACGAGGAGGCGAACCCCCTCATATACATAAGAATTTGTGTTCGTTTTTAGTTTTAATGTTACTCCTTACTTCCAGTAGGAAAAACTTGTTTTGTTTATTGAATTTCTGATCGATTTTTAAATAATACTAGGAAATCCGACGCCCCCTTCATGGAAAATTCCCTTCCTCAAAGAAAAATTCCTCCATGGAAAGATCCTCCCATGTAATCTTCTCCCTCCCCCTCCACCAGAAAAATCCCCCCTGAAAACGTCGGTATACTTTCCAATAACCAATACTAGGCGAATATGTAAACAATGGGCAAAGTTCACAACTTGCTGCGCTTCCCCCGGGGACTGTGGGGGGTTAAGTAATGCTTAAAGGCATAGTTATTAGATTTCTCGACTATGCTGAACAAAATAGCTATCTCAAAATTTTTATCGGGTGACTTTAGGAAAAATGAGCGTGGGAGGGGGCCTAGTTGCCCTCCAGTTTTTTGATCGCTCAAAAAGGGCACTAAAACTCTTCATTTCTGCTTGAATGAGCCCTCTCGCGACATTCTATTACCACTGGGTCGATACGATCATCCCTGGGAAGAAAAAAAAAACAACAAAAAAAAACAAATAAACACGCATCCGTGGTCTTTATTCTGGCAAAAAAAACAAAATTCCACATTTTTGCAGATATGAACTTGAAACCTCTACAGTAGGGTTTTTTGATATTTTGAGTCTGATGGTGTGATTTTGTTAAGATTCTAAGAAATTTAGGGGGTGTTTCCCTTTCTTTCGAAAATAAGGCAAATGTTCTTAGGGTTACAACTTTTGATGGGTAAGACAAAACTTGATGAAGATTATGCATTTGAAACCAGCATAAAAATCCAATTCTTTTGATATATCTACTGGTTCAAAATCTCGTTTTTTAGAGTTTCGGTTATTATTGAGCCGGGTCGCTCCCTACTTACAGTTCGTTACCACGAACTGTATGATAAGAACGAAAAGCTTTGAGTCACAACGTTTTTTGCTAGTAAATTCTTTATGTCTCATTTGTTACACCGAGGAACTATGGTGCAGAAGATTGACTGTTAAAAATATGTTTTACAATCTTAGATGCAAATTCTGTGCTCAAAAAAAGCAAAAATAGATGTCGGTGACAGGCTTTGTTGATATTAAATAAAAAAAAACAAGTTCTTTAAACAGAAAGTAAGGAGCGACATTAAAACTTAAAACGAACAGAAATTATTCTGTATATGAAGGGGGTTGTCTCCTCCTCAACACCTCACTCTTTACGCTAAAGTTTTTTAGTACTTTTGAAAAAAGCTTCTAATTGTTCTAATTAAACGAACATAGTGTTTCAGAGTCATCCTTAAAGAATTGGGAGAAAATTTAAATTTTAGCATAAAGAGCAAGGTGTTGAGGAGGAGGCAACCCCCTTCGTATACGGAATAATTTCTGTTCGTTTTAAGTTTTAGTGTCACTCCTTACTTTCTGTTACAAAAAACCTTGTTTTTTTTAATTTAATCTCTGAACGTTTTTGAATTAACTTTTGAATTGAACGGTTTTGAAATTAGCTAACCGTATATGAATAATTAAAAATAAATTTGCATATTAATTTTACTTTTTTTTTGGCTAAATGGCTTTCTAAAAATTTTGATCGTACGAATTTGAGAAAAAAAGGGCTGGAGAAAAAAAGGGTGCCTAGTTGCCCTCCAATTTTTTGGGTTTCTTAATAAGGGCACTAGAACCTTTGATTTTATTTAAGAACGTTTTTATTATTAATAAATATACGTTACTTACGAATTTTCTCCCAATTCTTTAAGAACGACTTCTGAAACATTATCTTCGTTTAATTGGATCAATGGGAAGCTTTTTTCATTATAATGCTGAATCAGAATTATAAGCCCACTCTTTTTAAATATGTTTATTGACATCAAAATTTTGTTTTTTAAAGTTTCGATTACTATTGAGTCGTGTGGTTTTTTTTTTTTTTTTTTTATTTAACTTACGTAACGAACTTTCTATATTCACATATTTTTAATACGTACATTAGGGGGTTCAACCCCTAGTCAAAACCTCGCTCTTTACGCTAAAGTTCGAATTTTGCTCCAATTCTTTAAAGTAACCGCTTAATCACAAAGGCCGTTAATTAGAATAGATAGCTCTTATGAAAGTACTAAAAAATATTTAGTGCTAAAATATTTAGTACGAAAGTACTAAAAATACTAGGAGGCAAACCCAATCATATAGGTAATAATTTCTGTTCGTTTCAAGTTTGATGTTGCTCCTTACTTTCAGTTGAAAAACTTGTTTTTTTTAAATTTAATTTCTGATCGTTTTTATAAAAAATGCTGGGAAAGCCGGCAACCCGTTCATAGCAATTTCTCTTCCGCCATGAAAAATTCCTCCATGGAAAGATCCTCTGTAGATTGCTAATAATGAATTTGCTGGCCTCCATAGGAATTACCATGCTATTTGCTTGCCTCTATAGGAAAAAACATTTCCAGAGCATGTACTTATGGATTTGCTTGCCTTATGTTCCTTGGCACCTTTCCAAGGCATGTACTTGACGATGGAGAAAAAGGGTTAAAGTGATTAGCAATTACAAGCGGGGATTCCCCACTGGTTCCTGAATTGCCTTACGTTCCTTGGTACCTTTCCAGAGCATGTACTTGACGATGGAGAAAAAGGGTTAAAGTGATTAGCAGTTACGAGCGGGGATTCCCCACTGGTTCCTGAATTGCCTTATGTTCCTAGGTACCTTTCCAGAGCATGTACTTGACGATAGAGAAAAAGGGTTAAAGTGATTAGCAGTTAAAGTAACCTCAATGGCGTTTGAACAGTGTTGTCAGTTTAAAATAGAGCCTAACTTTATAGTATACTTGAAAGTTGATATTAAAAGAGATGTAGGTGGCAAGAAAAGAATTTTAATTATGGATAGCTTTATTTTTTCGATTTGTTCTGTATAATACACAAGTGGCGTTTGAACAGTATTGTCAGTATAAAATAGAGTTTAACATTATAGTATACTAAAAAGTTGATACTAAGAGAGATGTAGATGGCAAGAAAAGAATTTTAATAATGGATAGCTTTACTTCTTCGATTTGTGCTGTATACTATACAAGTTGCGTTGAACAGTGTTGTCAATTTTAAATATGGTCTAACGTTATAGTATACTAAAAAGTTTATACTAAGAGAGATGGAGATGGCAAGAAAAGAATTTTAGTAAAGAAATTCAGAACAATCAATAGAAATCCTTACAGATCAAGTAGTGAGGTATATATGAGTATGAACCATCATGGATCATAAGCACCAACGACCCTAACCACCAGGGACTTCACCCCTCCATAGGTCTCCTCTCCCCAAACTTGAAGAGCGCCCCCGCCCTCCAACTTTTTTGCCCCCCCCCCCTTCCCCATTTTTTTTTTATTTTTTTTTAACATGATATATTTTTTTCAACTTTTTTTTTTCATGTCTTCGAATGAGATGAAAAATACTTAAATTCGGTAGTGTTTTGTCGTGGTTTACCTTGTCACAGTTACATTGGCTTAATTTTTCAAAGTTTATTTTGGATTTCTTTCATTGAAATGCAAGAGTTGGAATATTTCAGTAGTGTTTTGTTGTGGTTTTCCTTGTCACAGTTACATTCTCTTTATTTTTCGTAATTAATTTTGGATTTAATGCCTTGAAATGCAAGAGTTGGAATATTTCAGTAGTGTTTTTTAATGGTTTACCTTGTGACAGTTACATTCTCTTGGTTGTTCAAAGTTAATTCTGGATTTTTACATTCTCTTGATTTTTCAAAGTTCATTTTGAATTTCTTTCATTGAAATGCACTCTTACATTTCAAGGAAAGAAATCCAAAATGAACTTTGAAAAATCAAGAGAATGTAAAAATCCAAAATGAACTTTGAAAAATCAAGAGGATGTAACTGTGACAAGGTAAACCAAGACAAAACACTACTGAAATATTCCAACTCTTGCATTTCAATGAAAGAAATCCAAAATGAACTTTGAAAATCAAGAGAATGTAACTGTGACAAGGTAAACCATAACAAAACACTACTGAAATATTACAGCTCTTGCATTTCAAGGAAAGAAATCCAAAATGAACTTTGAAAAATCAAGAGAATGTAACTGTGACAAGGTAAACCACGATAAAACACTACTGAAGTATTCCAACTCTTGCATTTCACGAAAGAAATTCAAAATGAACTTTGAAAAATCAAGAGAATGTAACTGTGATAAGGTAAACCAAGACAAAATAATACTGAAATATTCCAACTCTTGTATTTCACGAAATAAATTCAAAGTGAACTTTGAAAAATCAAGAGAATTTAAAAATCCAAAATGAACTTCGAAAAATCAAGAGACTGTAACTGTGACAAGGTAAACCATTACAAAACACTAATGAAATATTCCAACTCTTTCATTTCAAGGTAAGAAATCCAAAATGAACTTTGAAAAATCAAGAGGATGTAACTGTGAGAAGGTAAACCATGACAAAACGCTACTGAAATATTTCAACTCCTGCTTTTCAACGAAAGAAATCCAAAAATAAACTTTGAAAACTCATGAGAATGTAACTGTGACAAGGTAAACCCCGACAAAACACTACTTAAATGTTCCAACTCTTGTATTTCAAGGGAATAAATCCATAATGAACTTTGAAAAATCAAGAGAATGTAACTCTGACAAGGTAAACCACGAAAAAACACTACTGAAATATTCCAACTCCTGCATTACAATGAAAGAAATTCAAAATGAACTTGGAAAAATCAAGAGAATGTAACTGTGACAAGGTAAACCACGATAAAATACTACTGAAATATTCCAACTCTTGCATTTCATGAAAGAAATTCAAAATGAACTTTGAAAAATCAAGAGAATGTAACTGTGACATGGTAAACCACGACAAAACACTACTGAAATATTCAAGAGACTACTGAAAAATCAAGAGAATGTAACTGTGACATGGTAAACCACGACAAAACACTACTGAATTTAAGTATGTTTCATCTCATTCGAAGACATGTAAAAAAAAAGTTGAAAAAAATATATCACGTTAAAAAAAAGGGTTCTACAGTAGGGTTCTCTGATACGCCGAATGTTATGGTGGAATTTTCATTAGTGTTCTATAACTTTTAAGGGGTGTTTCCCCCTTTTTTCAAAAATCATTCAAATTTTCTCAGGTGCGTAACTCTCTCAGGCGCCGAACTTTGATGGGTCAGACTAAACTTGATGGGGCATATATATTTGAAATTAGCATAAAAATCTGGTTCTTTTGATGTATCTATTGGTATCAAAATTCCGTTTTTTAAAGTTTTGGTTACTATTGAACCGGGTCGCTCCTTGCTTACAGTTCGTTACCACGAACTGTTTGACAATGGGCAAAGTTCATCACTTGCAACCCTTCCGCAGGGAACTTTGGGGGATTAAGTCATCTTTAAAGACATATTTATTAGATTTTCGACTATGCTGAACAAAATGGCTATCTCAAAATTTTGATCAGGTGACTTTGGGAAAAAAATGAGCGTGAGAGGGGGCCTAGTTGTCCTCCATTTTTTCCTGGTCACTTAAAAAGGGCCCTAGAACTTTTTTTTTCGTTCGAATGAGCCCTCTCCCAATATTCTAGGAATACTGGATCGATACGTTCACCCCTTAAAAAAAAACAAAAAAAACACGCATCCGTGATGTTTCTTCTGGCAAAAAATAATACAAAATTCCACATTTTTGCAGATAGGAGCTTGAAAAATCTATAGTAGGGTTTTCTGTCAAAATTTTGTTTTTTAGAGTTTCGGTTATTATTGAGCCGGGTTGCCCCCTACTTACAGTTCGTTGCCACGAACTGTATGATAAGAACGAAAATCTTTTAGTCACAACTTTTTTTGCAAGTAAACTCTCCATGTCTCATTTGTTACACCGAGGAATTTATGGTGCAGAAGATTGACTGTTAAAAATATGTTTTGCAATCTTAGATGCTAATTCTGTTCTCAAAAAAGCACAAATAGGAGTCGGTGACAGGCTTTGTTGATATTTAGAGATTTAGGTGTTATATTTATAAAATATTTGCTGTAGTCAACTGCTAAAAATATATTTAACAATGTCAGACGCAAATTCTGTGCTCAATTAAGCACAAATAGAAGTTTGTAACGGGATGTGTCGTTTATCTAGAGATATGAGGGATGTATCAATAAAATATTTGTTGTGGTCGGCCGTTAAAAATATATATGACAATTTTATATGCAAGTTCTCTGCTCAAATCAACGTAGCCTAACCCTAACCTAACCCCAATCACCACCCCTAACATGCAAATATATCGCCAAAATTAAACAAGTCCATGACATTCTGTCTAAGTCCAAGGCATTGTATCATCCATCGCTTGTTTTTGTAGCTATGAAACCGGTTTTCTAAGATATAACAGCGTAATTCTTGAATGTGTTTCCAATAACTGACAAGTATCTATTTTGTTTGATATTTGAGCGAGGAGTCTCTTAGACCTAGCCCCCGCAAAGGCTAGAAGTTGAATCACTTTATGATATTTTCGGTTTCAGGTACACTTTTAGTACACAATTAGAGCTTTGAATAAAATAAAATATGGCTGTTCTTTGTTTGATAACATTTTAGAAGGGTTGAGAGCTTAATAATGTAGACCTGAATTACCAGAATATTCGATAATGGAAATAATGTTCCCGAATCTTAATTCTGACATATATTGCTCGTGCTTGCTAGTGCATATAGAGATAGGGGGTATTAATGCTTAGGGTTATCACTAGATCTATAAATTCCCTGACGTAGAAAACTATGTAGTAACCTGCTCTGCGCAACATACCCACGAAATCTGACTTCCACCTGAGCTGTTCTTAAGAATATGGATGTTTGTCAGGCCATTGGTGTAAAAATATTGGAGAAATATTGGAGAGTTTTTGAAATATTGTTGAAATATTGGAGAATTTTTGAAATATTGTAGAAATATTGGAGAATTTTTGTAATATTGTAGGAATATTGGAGAATTTTCGCAAAAATTGTAGAAATATTGGAGAATTTTGAAATATTGTAGAAATATTGGAGAATTTTTCACAACCACGTCTGATTCACAGGTTCTGTAGATTCGCAAGAATGGTTCCAAAAATATGTAATAATGGAGAAAAATACCAACGAACGTTTTTCTGTTAATAGTTTCATCATTATCTTTGAAGTCAATTCCCTTTTGATTTAAGTATTATGTGGTATAGCAGGTGTGTCCATATTTGTTTGTGAGTTACTTTTTGCGAATGAAGTGTTTTAACGTTTAGCTTTATATTCAAATTTAGCTTATAGATGCTATTTTTAGTTTTATTTGTTTTCTTTATACACGCTTTCTGTCTCTTGTTTATTTTGTTTGTCTTGGTTCTTTATTGTTTATTTATTGTAGTGAAATATTCATTTTGTGAGTTTAGTTGCTCAACAAATCCATTCAGGGATGTAATGGAACTCCTGGAATTCCTGGAACTCCTGGAAGACTTGTTCCACAACAAATGTTTGTTGCAGTAAAATCAAAATTGGCAATGAATCTTTTTTTTATCTTAGCTTTGTCTCCTGTTCGTTTTACGGACTTCGTTTTACGGCCTCTCAATTTTGGTGGAAAAATTATGGCGAATGGTAAAGGCTTGCTGTTTGAAATTGTTTTAAAAAGATGGACAAACTTTTGATGATACCAATATTGTGATATTATTTTTCATTCTGGAAAGGCTAGTTATACCCCATAAACTTAATTTATTGCAGTTATTTAAATAAAAAAAAATTCTTCTGGTTGTACTTTTATTTCCGGTAAAAATCTTTCTAAAAAAGTTGGGATTAACTATTCAGTTGTCAGGAAGTTAATAAAAAATGTACACTCTTTTTTACTTTAGTTCAATGCAAGCCTTTTTTCAAGTGTAAATCTGAAATAAAATATATAAGAAAACAATTAATTAAAGATAAATTTCGAGGCTATAAATATAACAAGTGGCTAAATATGCGACGGATGCACATATGATAAGCTATCTTTTTTTCAAAATTTAGAAATCTTTTAACTCAAAAATGGAGAAGAATTGCTTTATTGTCAGAAATGTGAGGTTTGGTTTTGGTTTTGGTTGTTTGTTGTTGTTCGGTTGTTTGTTCGGTTGGTTGTTGTTCGGTTGTTTGTTGTTTGTGTTTTGGTTGTTTGTGTTTAATTTATGTTTAATTTGGTTGTTTGTGTGTTTAATTGTGTTTAATTCGGAGAAATGGAGAAGATTTGACACCCTGCTCTCACCCCCTAAGTCTTATTTCTTAAAATAGTTTAAAGAATTTACTTTGCCACACTTATTCAATTAGTTTTTTTTTTATATTTGATTTACAATAAGTTATTATACTACTACTAAAAATCTAAGAGTGAAATAGAACTACAAACACAAAAAAGAAATTATCCGCCTTTTTTTTAACATTTATCCTTAATCTCTTTAATGGGTTTAAGTTTACTTTAGAATTCTCCTATAAAAGAGTTTTTCTAATTCAATTTCTTAAAAGCCCAAAGAGGTACTGGAACCGACACGTAATCATTAATGAATTAAAAGTTCTTTCTTTAAATGCTCGTCCTTTTTCTAGAAAAGGGAAAGAGAGATTAGGCCTTTTAAATCAAACCGCATACGACCTGTATTCAATAGTTTGTATCAGTAGTTAATTAAATCACTAATCAGTCGAAAGACTGAAAAAAGCTGTATTCCAGGTTGCAAACCATAGTAATTTATTTTGACTATAGAAACTACTAGAATTACATCCACCGGCAACGGTTGTGAAGTAACTACTGGCTTATTAGGTTTTTGAAGGTATAGTCTTCATGAATTTCAATTTTATTCATTACTCCTTCAATATAATTTAGTCTAATAATACTTTTAATATATTTCAAACTGAAATTTTCACTAAAGATACTCACTAAAGATACTCTTTAATTGTCTTTAGTAAAAGTTACTAAGTAAATTTAAAGCTACTTTTCTGTTCTTCCAGCTACTACGAAACGTCAGCTGGAACGAAAAAGTTACTTTTCCGTAACTCTTAGTTACTTTTTGTTGAACCTGGAATGTGGCTTAAATCATTGAAACTATTTTGTTTCTTTTTCTTCTTTGTTTGCGCAAAGAGACATAAATAATTGAAATACTGTGTTAAAACATCTTGAAATACTTCTAAAACGCGTTCAATAAAGTAGTTGTTCGATCAACAAAACAATTCTGTGAATAATAAACTTCATCAAAAGTTTCAGAAATTACTATATATAAAAAAATGCAGATATTTAGAATATTTCAGAACCGAATATTAATAAAATTTCCAATAATGTAGCTAAGATTTTGCTTGATTACTTGATTTGCTTGATAAGATATTGTAAGATTACTTCGATTTTTCTGATCAAGTGTCAGTTTACATGCTAAATATTTTCTTTTCATGAGATCCATTTTGGGTTTCATATCCTTACCGCTTATGCTATTTATTTTCTTGATACGGAAGGTGGTTTTAGTGGGGCGCAGAGGATGCATTTGCCCTGGTCACAGAAATTTTAAGGGTTTAAAATTTTAAATAAAATAATCTAACGGCTTTGATCGTTTTGTAATTTTGAAACTTTATTTGTATTAAATAAAGAAGAGGGTAAGTTGACAGTAAGTATAAGCAAATTGAATCCGAAATTTGCAATTTTCCCTTATCCCTTCAAAATAAAGTTGATCGAATTTGATTAATTTTAGAATGCAAAGAATCAGACCCTATCCATTGGGACAAGTTAAGAAAACAAAAACTAAAGTAAGAAAAGTCATATTCAATTAAACGGACAATTTTGTTAATTTATGAAAATTTGGTCATTAAGTAAATTTTTTTTAAATTTGGCATAAAAATATTTGGGAGACAGGGAGGGGGAGGCGCTAATCAAGATTTTGCTCCAGGCGCAATAGAGGTCAGAACCGTCGCTGGCGAAATATCCGTCGCTTTTTCTTTCCTTCAACTGGCCGTTCACCCCGTTTTGCTATTCTTCTTGAGATTTTTCTATCTTCGTTTTGTCAAGGCTGGCCAAATTGGCTTTATAACTTTTATTTGAAAGTATGAATAAATCGAGGAAACTATTTTTTTTTTAATGATAAGTAGAAAATTAGCCGAAGCAAAGATAATCAAGACGCAAACAGATTCAAAACTAAACTATTTTTTTTGGTTCTTTTAGACCAGGGCACTTCGCATTGAAGGAGTTGTCGTAGAAACTTTGAAAAGGGCTCATTCGATTGAAGGGATGCCCTTTTTAATAGTCGGAAGTGATTTGAGGGCAACTAACACCCCTTCCACGCCCACCATTTCCCCAAACAGGTCAAATCAAAATTTTGAAACAGCCATGCTGCTCAACGTAATTGAAAGGTGTGGAAATTATGTCTTTGAGGATGACACTCCCCCCACAGCCCTCAGGGCAAGGATTGTAAGCCATGCCCTTTGGCATATGAGGTCTTTATAGAAAGCACTGTCGTAGAAACTTCAAAAAGGGCTCATTCGACTGAAAATTGAAAGGGCTAGGGCCATTTTTAATAGTCCAAAGTAATTGGAGGACAACTAACCCCCCTCTCACGCCCACCATTTCCCCAAACTCATCCAATCAAAATTTTGAGATAGCCATTTTGCTCAACGTAGTTGAAGGTCCGGAAATTATGTCTTTGAGGATGACACTTCCCCCACAGCCCTCAGGGCAAGGGTTGTAAGTATGCCGTGGGGGCATAATTGTCATAGAAACTTCAAAAAGGGCTCATTCGATTGAAAATTGAAAGAACTAGTGCCAATTTTAGTAGTTGAAAATGATTAGAGGGCAACTAACCCCCCTATCAGGCCCACCATTTCCCCAAACACATCCAATCAGAATTTTAGATAGCTCTTTTGTTCAACGTATTTAAATTTTACAAATTAGGTCTTTAAGGATGACAACCCGCCCCCACACACCCCTCAGGGCAAGAGTTGTAATATATGCCCTGGGGCATGTAAGTTTTTTTTTTTTTTTTTTTATAGAAAGCAGTACCGTAGAAACTTCAAAAGGGTTCTTTAGATTGTAAATTAAAAGGGCCAGTGCCCTTTTTAATAGTCAAAAGTGATTGGAAGGCAACTAACACCCCTCCCACGCCCACCATTTTCCGAAACACATCCAATCATAATTTTGAGATAACCATTTTGTTTAAAATAATTGAAATGTCCGTAAATTATGTTTTGAAGATGACAACCCCCCCCCCAACCCTTCAGGGCAAGGGTTATAAGTCATGCCCTTGGGCATATGAGGTTTTTATAAAAAGCGTTGTTGTAGAACCGTCAAAAAGGGCTCATTCGATTGGAAATTGAAAGAGTCAGTGCCATTTTTAATAGTCGAAAGTGATTAGAGGGCAAATAACCCCCCCCCCCATCACGCCTGCCGTTTCCCCAAACACATCCAATCAAAATTTTGAGATAGCCATTTTGTTCAGCGTAGTTGAAAGGTCCGGAAACTATGTCTTTGGGGATGACACTCCCCCACAGCCCTCAGGACAAGGGTGTAGGTTATTCCCTTGGGCATATAAGGTTTTTATAGAAAGCGTTGTCGTAGAAATTTCAAAAAAGGCTCATTCAATTTGAAATCAAAAGGACTAGTACCCCTTTTAATAGTCAAAAGTGATTGGAGGGCAAGTAACACCCCCCCCCCCTAACGCCCACCATTTCCCCGAACACACCCAATCAAAATTTTGAGATAGCCTTTTTTTGTAATGTAGTTGAAATTTTTAGAAATTAGGTCTTTGTGGATGACAACCCCCCTCCCCACGCCCCTCAGGGCAAGGGTTGTAAATGATGCCCAGGTGGCATATAATGTTTTTTTTATTGAAAGCGTTGTCCTAGAAACTTCAAAAAGGGCTCATTCGATTGAAAATGGAAAGGGCTAGTGCCCATTTTAATAGTCGAAAGTGATTGGAAGGCAACTAACACCCCTTTAACTCCCATCATTTTCCCAAACACATCCAATCAAAATTTTCAGATAGCAATTTTGTTCTAAGTAGTTGATAGGTGCGGAAATTATGTTTTTCAGGATGACAACACCCCTTCCCCCAAAGCTCTCAGGGCAAGGTTTGTAAGTTATGCCCTGGGGGCATATAAGGTTTATATAGAAAGGGTGATAGTATAAAATTCGGAGGGGGCTATCCTTTTTAATATTCAAAGTGATCGGAGGGTGAATACCCCCCCCCCCCCACACACACACACCTCTTATTTTCCAGAAATTCAACTTATAGAAATTTTGAAATGGCCATTTGAAGTCGCAGAACATTTGAAAAAGGCTCATTCGATTCGAAATTGAAGGGACTAGTACCCCTTTTAATAGTCATCAAAAGTGATGACTCGCACGCCCACCATTTCCCCAAACATATCCAATCAAAATTTTGAGATAGCTATTTTGTTCAGCGTAGTTAAAAAATCTGGAAATTATGTTTTTGATAATGACCCCCCCCCCCCTCCGCAATGGGGGCAAGGGTTGTAAGTTGTGCGCTGGGGTCATATAAGGTTTTTGTAGAAAGAGTGGTCGGATAAACTTCGGAGGGGCTCATTGGATTGTTAATCAGAAGTTCTAATACCCTTTGTGATCGAAGGGCGGATACCACCCCCTCCCTACATCTTGTATATTCCCAAATTGCATCTGATAGAAATTTTGAGATGGCCATTTGCTGTCGTAGAAATTCAAAACGGCAAAAATTAACAAAAGTAGGGCTGATAACCTCCATGCCTTCTCAAGACTAGAGCACAATTTGCGCTTTACTGAAAACAAAACCCTTTTGAAATGTTTTCACTTTTCTTACTTTCATAAATAAAAAATTATCAAAACTTTAAGGAATAAATATCAGTATATGTCAATTAAACTGACAATTCACGATCATTTTTTTTTTTTTTTTTTTTTTTTTTTTTTTTTTTTTTTTTTTTTTAGTAAGGCCAAATTGTGTTCTAGTCTTGACAAGGGGTCATCACCCAAGTCTTGGGGGTTATTTTACCTACTTTTGTTAATTTTTGCTCGTTTTGAGTTTCACTCGGCTTTTTATTGTAATTTCTGTTCGTTTTGAGTTTCATTTATTTACTAATAGTGATTTGAGGTAGTTTTACGCTTGGAAGATTGTTTTTCTTTATTTATTCTCATTCTTGGCTTAATGGAGATCTTTACTTTTCTTTGAAAAATTTGTTTTGTGGAAAAAGCTTTTTAAATTAATTATATGCAAAGATTTGACCCTTTAAAGAAAGGATATCAAATATTCCGATTGTAGAATTAACGCGATATGAAATGGAATAGGAAAGAACTTTTCTGACATTTTATGAACATTTTCTGGTATTAGAGAACAAAGCAGAGTAAAACCACTTGAATAAAAGAGAAAGAATGTTAAGTTAAAAGAACGTTCAATGACCTTATAGACGCTCACGCTTAGCAAACGTGGCGATAGCCCTCAAAAGGGTCGGGAGGCTGTGATTAACTGTGCTTATATAATAGCTGATTACAAGAAGCAATATGCTTTTCATTTTTATACCGTTATGTGTAAATAATTTCTTAGACCACACTGCCATGCCTTTTACAGAATTTAACAAATGAAAATCAAGAGAAAATGAGTATAATATTTTAAAACAAAGCAGTGGACAACACAAAAAAGCAACATACACTAAATAATAAAGAAATCCAAATATTTCAACTTCAAGCCCAGAACCCTTATCAGAGAAAAAAAAACTAAAAACTAAAAAAATGATTTAAGCTAAATAAAACAAAACATATAAAGAAAACGAAAACAAATACAATAAACAAAACTCACGTCTTAATAACTTCCAATGTACCATGGAAATAGCACGAATACATACAACAGACTGATAAATTAGGTTGTCTGTGGTACAGTTGGAGTTTGAAATATCTTAATAACTTCCAATATCACCATGCAAATAGCATAAATACGCACAGCAGAATGACAAGTTAGGTTGTCTCTTGTAGAGTTTATGTTTGGTAATGAAATCTAGCAAAATGAAATTTTTGCTAGATTGAATATTTATAATAAATAAATAAATATTTATAATAATATTTATAATAAATATTTATTATAATAAATAAATGAATATTTATTTAAAAAGTGTACATATACCTTAAGTCTTGGTTCAAACACTTGTACTTAAATAAAGGTTAACCAGCCTATTTATTAAAAAAAAAATATTACATTTGACCTATGATTGAATTTAACAGGTTAAGATATAATAATAACAGAGGAAATCTAAGATTATAAATGAATTCAGGTCAAGAAAACTTATGTGATATATATTGAATGCATTTTTATTTGCTAATCTAGCTGAGGTACGTTGACTATTTCCAATATTGATTTCATTCTGACTTTTGCTTTTAAGGTTGGCACTTGTTTGGAGACCATAATGCAACATGTTAATGTTTAAGTTATTTGAAATTTTGACCTATCCTCTATTTAAGTTATTGTAAATCGGATTTAATCTATATTGCCCTTCATCTTTATTAATATTAATTAAAAAAACTTTTTCCACAAAATATTTTCAAAGAAAAGTAAAGAGATATATTAAACCAAAAATTGGCAAAAATAAAATCAAATAATTTGCCTAGCGGGGAACTCTTGTGAATCGTCATTAACAATCACATAACACCCAAACCGAATGTGCATAGCATTTAATAAACTGGCCCGGATCAATACAAGAGTAAACTAACACACGCTGGGAGCAATCTTAACAATGCCTTCCCAAGGTAGGATTATAATTTGCACTTTGCTGAAAAAAAAAATGGAATGTGCATTGTGAGTTTAATATATGTATACTGATATTTAGTAATCAAAATGTTAATATTATTTGATTTATTAAAGTTATAAAAGTAAAAACTTTGGGATTGTCATCCTCAAAGACCTAATTTCCAGAACTTTCAACTACGTTAAACAAAATGGATGTCTCAAAATTTTGATTGGATGTGTTTGGGGAAATAGTGGGCGTGAGAGGGGTTTTAGTTGCTCTCCAATCACTTTCAACTATTAAAAAAGGCACTAGCCCTTTCAATTTCCAATCGAATTAGCCCTTTTGAAGTTTTTACAACTACAATTTCATTAAAAACCTTATATGACCCCGGGGCATAACTTACAACCCCTGAGGGCTTGGGGGGGTTCATCCTCAAAGACCTAATTTCCGGAACTTTCAACTATGTTGAAGAAAATTGCTATCTCAAAATTTTGATTGCATGATTGGGGAAATGGTGGGCGTAAGAGGGGGATTAGTTGTAGAACCCTTCCAATTTCCAATCAAATGAGCCCTATTTGAAGTTTCTATGACAGCGCTTTCTATAAAAACCATATATGTTCCAGCGCATAACTTACGATCATTGCCATAACGGCTGTGAGGGGGTTGTTATCCTCAAAGACATAATTTCCGGACCTTTCAACTACTTGGAAAAAAATGGATATTTCGGAATTTTTATTGGACTTTTTTGAGGAAATGGTGGGTGTGAGAGGTGGCTTACTTGCCATCCTATCATTTTTGACTACTAAAAAGGGCACTATCCATTTCAATTTCCTATCGAATCTACGACTACGCTTTCTATAAAAAAAATCTTATATGCGCCCAGGGCATAACTTACAACCCTTGCCCTGAGGGCTGTGGGGGGAGTTTCATCCTCAACAACATAATTTCAAGACTTTTTAACTAAGTCGAACAAAATGGCTATCTCAAAATTTTGATTGGATGTGTTTGGAGAAATGGTGGGTTTGAGAGAGGGGTTAGTTATCCTTCAATTACTTTCAACTATTAAAAAGGGCACACTCCCTTCTAACTTCCAATTGAATGAGCCCTTTTTGAAGCTTCTACAACCTCAATATCTATAAGAACCTTATATGCCCCCAGGGCATAACTTACAACCCTTGCCCCGAGGGCTCTGAGGGGGTTATCATCCTCAAAAACCTAATTTCTAAAACTTTTAACTACGTTGAACAAAATGGCTATCTAAAAATTTGATTGGATGTGTTTGGGGAAAAGGTGGGAATGGAAGGGGGGTTAGTTGCCCTCAAATCACTTTCGACTATTAAAAAGGGCACCAGCCCTTTGAATTTCCAATCGAATAAGCCCTTTATGAACTTTCTACGACAACGATTTCTATAAAAAAAAACTTAAATTCCCCCAGGGCATTACTTACAACCTTTGCCCTGAGGACTGTGGGTTGTCTTCCTCGAAGACCTAATTTCCAGAACTTTCAATCACGTTGAACAAAATGGCTATCTCAAAATTTTGATTGGATGTGTTTGGGGAAAAGGTGGGCATAAGAGGGGGGTTAGTTGCCCTCCGATCACTTTCAACTATTAAAAGGGCACTAACCCTTTGAATTTCCAATCGAATGAGCCTTTTTTGAAGTTTCTACGACAATGTTTTCTATAAAATAAACCTCATATGCCCCCAGGGCATAACTTACAACCCTTGCCCTTAGGGCTGTGGGGGAGTGTCCTCCTCAAAATCATAATTTCTATTTGGAAATCAACTACGCTGAACAAAATGGCTATCTCAAAATTTTGATTGGATGTGATTGGGGAAATGGTGGGCGTAGAAGGGGTGTTTCTAGCCCTTTTCGAAATTTCTACGACAACTCCTTCGATACGAAGTGCCCTGGTCTAAAACTAAGAAAAAATAACAATAATAATACATTGTGCCAAAATCGTTCTTTACTTAGGCAGCGCTATTGCGCTGCTAATGCTGATTCAAAAGTTTTTTTTATACCCTATTTAAACGGACAATCTATTACATTTTTATGCTAATGCTAATAAATCTATTTCCTAAATTTTTATGTGTCCCTCCCACATACAATTTACCACAAGAACGTGGTATTTTGTATACTCCGCTTTTTACATTTTTCGGAATCTTATTTTTCCCACTATTCATAAAAGAGCCTATAGCTGGTTGGGATTTAAAAGCTGTTTTCATATTATGCTTTTTAAAATTATTATCGTAATTTTTGTAATAAAAGCGTAACACACGATGAATGTAATTGGTGCTTTGTAATGTATTTCTTTCTATTTTCTATTATTTGAGACATCATTTTTTTTGGATATCGATTCCCAATTAAAAATAATCTTTAATGCAAATGAGTTCCTATTTATGTATTTGGGTGATATTAATTTCAATACCCTATTAATACCCTTTTAACTATTCAAGTTAAAAGGGGAGTAATTATTTCTTTAGTTTCCTATTCAAGTTAAGAGGGGAGTAATCATTTCCTTAGTCTCCAATTCAAGTTGAAAGCGGAGTAATCATTTCTTTATTCTCCAATTCAAGTTGAGAGGGGAGTAATTATTTCTTTAGTCGATAGCTTGATATAAGCTTGAGCCAAGGGCATACGTAAATTTTTAAAATAAATATATTATTTCATTTTTCCTAGATTCTATTACCAAATTCCAACTGTACCTAACTTCGCATAATGTCATTCCGTACTGCGTATTCGTGCTATTTGTATGGTGATATTGGAAATTTTTAAGATTTTCCTTTTCTTTATATGTTTTGTGTACTTTACCTTCCGGACGGTGAAATATTCGGATTTCTTTATTATTTAAAAGCTGTTCCTACTTTTAAAATTTCTTGTTTTTTTTACTGCTTTGTTTTAAAATATCAAGCTCGTTTCCTCTATATTTTCTTATTAAATTCTGTTATGTGTAAACGCGTTCAATCCACTTTTTCTGATTTTGTAGTAGAGAAAATACATTTTAGAGCAGCCAATAGATGTGCAGTATCACATCGCACAGACCTAAACAAAACAAATCTCGATAAGTGCCTCCCATCTCCCTGTCTCCCAAATATTTCTATGCCAAATTTTAACAAAATCTTTACTTACTGACAAAATCATCATAAATTAACCAAATTTTTCGTTTACTTAAATATGACTTTTCTTACTTTAGCTTTTCTTTCTTAGCTTGTCCGAATTGATTGCTTCTGATTCTTTGACTTCTAGAATTAATTAAATTCGATCAACTTTGGTTTACAAAGAATGGTGCTGAAGATAAGGAAAAAATGAAAATTTCGGATTCAATTTGCTTATACTTATTGCCAACTGCACCGTCTTCTTTATTTAATAAAGATAAAGTTTAAAAATTACAAAAAGATTGTAGCCGTTAGATTAATTTATTCGAAATTTTACGCCACTAAAATTTCTGTGCCCAGGGCAAGTGCCTCCTTCGCACCTCACTAAAACCGCCTCCGTATCGAGAAAATAAACAGCATTAGCGGTAAGAATACGAAACCCAAACTGACTGTCATGAAAAAAATAGCATGTAAACTCCAAGTAATCTTACTTAACAAGTAAAAGCTTAGCTACATTATTCGAAATTTTATGAATATTTGTTTCTGAAATATTCTAAATATCTACATTTTTTTTATGTATGGTATTCTGAAAGTTTTGATGACGTTTATTACTCACAGAAGTATTTCAAGATTTTTTAACACAATATTTCAATTATTTATGTCTCTTTGCGCAAATAAAGAAGAAACAGAAACAAAATAGTTTCCTTTATTTAAGCTGTATTCCAGGTTCAACAAGAAGTAACTAAAAGTTACGAAAAAGTGACTTTTTCGTTCCAGCTGACTTTTCGTAGTAGCTGGAACAAAAGAAAAGTAACACTTTGTTTACTTTTATAGGTGACTTTTACTAAAGACAATTAACGAGTATCTTTAGTGAAGTAACCGTGCATCATTATCATCATTGCTATTAATTTCAGTTTTAAACATATGAAAATTATGTTTAGACTAAAATATACTGAAAGAGTAATGAATACAATTGAAATTCGTGAAGATTATACCTTTACGACAGTGCTTCCATTCCACTAATTTGAGAATAAAGTATTTAAGTGCGAAAAAAAGAGTAGAATTATAGTAGGACACAATCCGGAAGTAAGTATGTTATCGTCCTTACTATTTGAACAGGAACGTTAACAAAATTGATTCTTACGCTATATTACGAGTGTTTCTACTCAAATTTTTTGAATCACTTAAAGGCTGGTGGAAAATCTCTAAAAATCCCTATTTTCAATACCAAAATCCCTCAAAGTTTCCCCATTTTCTGAATTCTTTCAAAGTTACAAGTAAAGACCTATTAGGCTGACTTTTAATAGCATTTGTTCAAGAAGACTTATTTTGCAACTCAAGACCTTTTACGTATACCAAGATATCTTTTTTTTGACGTTTAAAATAATTCTTTGTATTTATCAACTAGTTAAGTTCGGTTTTGATTTATAGATTCCGGGTCCAGATCTCAAATACTGGACCATAGGAATATATATTTTTCTTTTTTTCTTTGGCATTATTTTTTTTCTTCTCTATTACTACTTTTGCAACACCCTCGTTTTTATTTGAATTGATACGAAGGATTGGCATGAACGATATCCAACCGGTCGCTTTTTCACGCGCATTATTTTTTTTTTTATTTTCTTATATTGAGTGGTTAATTTGGAGCAGAGTATAGTAGCAAAAATGAATCACACAAAGCTTGATCTAAGGACAGCTTTGATCTTTTGAATTATTCGGTCTTAACTAGTGTAGACTGCTACCTGCCTCCCAGTTTTCCAGAAAATGCCGAATGTAGACGCACTTTAATTTGTATTCAGGAAAAGTTAATGAGAATTATCAAACAATAAGATTTAAGAGAAGACACCAAATACTAAGATTAATCCCCCGAGTCAGCGTTGTCGTCGCCATACCCATCGTCTTTCCCAATGCCTAAAAAAGCGACGCATTCGGACGCAGTAACATCGGATTTTATGGACTTCATTTTTTTCTTTAAACTCTCAGTGAACGTAGGGGGGGGGGCTTTACGCTTCATCTCATACTTGACAGAAATCTTCGCAGCCAAAGTTACGTTTTTAAGCCCATTCCTCTTTTCATTTTTTACTGTTTTCAGAACGCTGAAAACTCTTTCCATAACGATATTTGAGCAGGGAAGTCCAAAAATAAACCGAATGACATGAAGAACGCTGGTGAAATTTAGCACTCCACTTGGCGTCTTGATGGATGCCACCCCATTCCAAAAATCAAACCTTCAGTCCTTCCCCGTTGGTTATTTTGTTTCAAATTTCGCGAGTCTATCCAAGTCCGACAAAAACAAGAACGTTTGTCAATAGCTTGTGCCGAAATCCCGCCGTTGCATCCAAAATTCCTATTCCCGTACAAAAATCCCTAGGCTTGGCAAGGAAAAAATGGGAAAATCCAAACTTAAAGTAGAAATAAATTACTAAAGTAGGTCTAAAATATTAGAGGAGAAACATTCAAAATAAAGTAGTCTACTCTAAAATATAGTAGAAATGGAAGCACTGCTTTACAAACCTAATAAGCCATTAGTTACATCACAACCGTTACCGGTGGATGTCGCTTCAAGTGACTTCTATAGTTAAAGTAAAATTACTGCGGTTCGCAACCTGGAATACAGCCATAGTCAGTCTTTCGACTGATTAGTGATTTAATTAACTACTGCTACAAGTGTACCGGGAGTAAAACACGATATATTTGAAATACCAAAATAAAGTTCCTTCTTTAATTCGGACTCCTATAATTAAGCTAAATCTAGTTTCAAAAATGAAAAAGTCTTTAATCAGCAAAGAAAAGAAATTGCAATCTTTGGATTTCGCTAAGACAGTGAGCAATAAGAAAAGTGCTACGCACAATATTTTTAAGGACGTTTAAACGATAAGACCCGTGTGAACGCCTAAATCATCAAAAATATTTAAGATGTATTATTGGACGAGGGTTCGCGTCCTTGGGGCCCGTGAGCCAATGGCAGGCAGTCCCTAGAGCGCAGGACGAAAGAACTGCGTTTGGGAGTCGGGAAAATGTGTTTTTTAATTTTAATATGAAGTGAGATCTGAAACGTTTAGTACGAAGCTATTTTGGTCACCATTATTATTGTCTTCGAAGTGACCCATTGCTGTACAACTAAGCATGTAAGTTTAATAAATCTATTATCTTTTTATATGTGTTTGTTTCTCTTATATGTCTGAGTCTAGTCCGATAATAGGTAACTAGTTCGCCAGTCCCCAAGGTAAATGCTCCCAAAGGAATCTGATCTCCAAGTGGCGCTATAGGAGAAATCTCTATCGCCACGAGCAAACCTTTGCTATTACCGCAAATAACCATTCAATGGTACACATGGCGCGTGTCGGACATTGGAGGAAAACTGCGAACTAGTTACGCTATTTAAACTTTGTAATTCAAATTTAAATTTCGGAGAGATACAGACATATAATAAAATTTATTAGGCATATAACCTCTTGGCTACTATAGTAAACCCATTATATATAATTGTATATATTCGCATACCCAAAAATAGTTTATTTAAATTTAAATATAATTTTATAAAAACGCAAAAAAAAAAAAAAAAGAAAAAATGGACGATATAAATTAATTAATATTAGTGCAGAAGTTAGTCGCAAAAAATATATAAATTGCGAAATCTATCCCGGAATACAATGGTCAATCAGATATTGACGAATTTAATATCCAATTGACACAGTTTGTACAATTAACAAAAACAGACGTTGGAGCGTTAAGAGAAATGCTCCTACTACGATTAAGAGGCCAGGCCTTAACCTTTCTAAAACAGGTCGAGCATACCATAGGAAGTAACGCCAACTTGCCAATAAATACGTTTGATGACTTATTAAAAGCATTCAAAGAGAGATTTATAGAAACCAGTTCAATAAATAAATTAAAACATGGAGTAGTGAACTTTGATTTTTCACAAAATATAAGGGAATATCTGAATAATATACGCATTTCTGTAGAAGCAAAATACGGAAGTGGTTCTGGGCAACTGTATGAAAAAGTCATACTAAATACCTTTTTGCAAGGGCTACCCCCAAAACTATATCGAGTAGTAATATCCAAGAACATTCAGACATTGGATCTTGCAGTCCAAGAGGTAGAACGACTAATTGAAGTTGATAAAATGGTTGCTAATCATAGTAATACAAAAATAAACAGCCTAGGCGACTCAAACGCGAACCTAATTTTCAAGGGCGATCAGACATCCCCCAATTTCTTTTCCCGGGATAACTCCCCAGTAGCACAAATAAACAACACGCCAGAACCCGCTAGGCAGAAAACAGTACGTTTTCAGCCCATTAACCCTACAAGAATAAGGTGCTATAACTGCAATCGTGTTGTCTACAGAGCACGAAAGTGCCAATACGTAACCAATAAGCGCCTAAGACCGACGGTCAGTAATGCTCAAACGTACGTTGCCCATTTGTTCGAACAACAAGATATTAGTATTGATAATTTAATAAGCCCTAGCCTAGGGTGATGCCGCCCCCCAGGCCCGAACTATACATCCCCCCTAACTTTGAACAACCCTTTCACCAACAGGCAAATTAATTACCGGTTTGAAAACCCGAATATTCGCCAAGGCAAATATAATGCTATAATGAAATATAAGAATACTGAAAATGTGCCGATGAGAACTGAAAATTTTACAAGCAAACAGAACTGGCTAACATTGCCAGCAAACGGCACTGACACGAGACATAAACGTTACAATAAAACTACATTGCAAAGACAGTCAGACGAAAATCATTTAAACATGCCTACGGAACCTAATACGTCTAAATATCTGTTACAGGCACCGACAAATGAAATAAATTATCAGGGAAACGTTTCAGGCCCCTCAGAAACATAAGCTGGACCCCGAGGGTGCCAAGAATATTTAATAGGTCCAGGACAATACTAGTACCTTCTTGTAGTGATATTATTAACAAGTTACATATATTTAATAATTTTTTTGTAGAAAACGTTTACTTTACGGCCTTAATTGACAGTGGAGCTACTGTAAATATCATAAACTCTTGCGTATTTAATACGTTGCCTCTGCACATTAGGCGACAAAAGAACCCAAATAATCCCAATTTAACAAGTATTACAGGCAATAAATTAAATGCAAAAGGGTCAATTTGCCTAAACGTAAAAAGAGACAATAGAACATTCATGACAAATTTTATTATATGCGATAATCTCACATATGAAGAAATTATAGGTTAAAATTTTCTTATGTATAATAACAAAATATGATAAGTGTCCGAATAGAAGTTTGTAGAACCATATAAGGTGGGTTAAAATAGGTAAAACTTAAGACATCTTAAACTAGGTTGCGAAGATAACATACAAGTGCAAAAAACTTCCAATGGTCTCCGGTCGAAGTATTTCGAACCTCATGTCTCGCAAAGACATGGCATAATTGGAAATTTGTTCAATTATCCTGAAAGATATCGCAGAAATGAAGTAAATTTAAATAATAACAGTATCTAATCTGCGAAAATAAAAATATGAGATATGAGACAGTACAGATCAAATGAAATTAAGAAAATAGCGGAATTATGGAAGAACATTGTATAACCCTATGTGACGCAGCAAGATGCCGCAACAGCGCAGCATGGCGCCAGTAGGAATCTAATAAACAATAAAAATGAAGAGACGTATTACGGATTTGCGAGAAGGAAAACAAAAGTCCCTCCCAAAACGATGCAAAAAATCCAAATATCACAAATGATCGAGCCAACAATTAGCAAATCAGAAATATGGTTTGCGACACCGTCTGAAATACCCGAAAATCTGTTATGCGAGGAACAGATTATATATTATGACAAAGGGGAATGTTTTATTTGGTTAACAAATAACCATGAAAATAATACAATTACAATTAAAAAGGGGACGTGTTTAGTCCAAATCGAGGTTTTAACGGAAAATGATTTAAACACATGGGAAAATTCTAAAAGAAACCTAGTTAACGGTATTAAAACTTCAAATAACGAATATCCTTTGACTAAATCGCAATTTTTAAACAAATTTAAAATGTATCATATTACGTATATGTAACTTAATAAAAAATTATGCTAATTATTTTGTAATTTTATGTATGTATTTTCTGAATCTTAAAATTACATGGGTTTTATCAAATTTTACCAGAATTCATTTTTAACGACTGGTAATCCCGTAGCAAAACAGCCATATCGCGTTCCATATAAGCACAAAGAGTGTTTAAAAAATAAAATCCACGAATTAGAAAGAAACGAGATTATACGCCCACGCATAAGTCCGTATAGTGCAACAATACTATGAGTACCAAAAAAGAACGGAGATCTTAGGCTCGTTGTGGATTATAGGTCTCTCAACAAACAAGTAGTTAGCGACAAATTTCCTCTACCAAGAATAGACGAAATTCTGGACTCAATTTCAAGCAAAAACAAAATTTTTACTTCTTTGGATCTTACCCAAGGCTACCACCAAGTGAAAATAGCCGAAAAGGATGTCCATAAAACTGCATTTTCAGCATCCAAATACGGTTCTTATGAATACTTAAGAGTACCATTTGGGCTTAAAACAAGTTCAAGCGCGTTATGTAGACCCCTATTGCACCTGTGAAGAGGATTAAAGAATATAATTCATTTTGTCGATGATATTATATGAGTGGGGGAAAACACTGAGCAACACTTAGCAACTTTAGCTAAGGTGTTCGAGAAGTTCAGGCAAGGAAATTTAAAATGCCGGCCTGAGAAAGTAAATTTATTTCAATCCAAAATTAAATTTTTAGGAGTAGTAGTAACCCAGGGAGAGATATCCCCAGACCCTGATAAAATAAAATGTGTTGAAAACCTCAAGCCCCCCAGAACTATGAAAGAATTAAGGGGACTTTTAGGACTTACTGGCTACTTTAAAAAATTCTTACGAACTTATGCCCAAATTGCGAAACCCCTCACGGAATTAACCAAAGGAAACTCCCATAATGTTACCTGGTCCCAGGAAGCTCAAACTTCCCTAGACCAACTCAAAAAGGCGCTCTCTTCTGACCCAATTTTATCGCTCCCTGATTTCGAAAATGGAAAATTCATCGTTACCACTGATGCTAGCTCGAAGGGGATAGGCGCTATCCTTTCGCGAACAATCCCAGTAGAAAACCCTAACCCTCTACAGGGAACACCTAAACAAATAGAAAAAGTTATATGCTATTCAAGTAAAACTTTGTCAAAGGGCGAAAGTAGTTATTCCGCCACAAACTTAGAATTATTATCTATTATCTACCACTTGGACAAATTTAGACATTATTTAATTGGTAGAAAATTTATACTACGATCAGACCATAAAAGCTTGCAGTACCTTCGAACACTTAAAAACTCCACGGGCATTCTAACTAGATGTATTATGAAAATCCAAGACCTATATAACGAATTTGAAAATTTAAAGGGAAAACAAAACGCAGCTTGCGACTTTTTGAGTAGATATCCAGAAAATGATCCGTCGGAAACTGAAAAAAATTAAGTTAACGCTATCTATGATAAAAGCAAACATGGATGTAAGAAAAACAAAGTCAAAGACCCAGTAAAAGAAAATAAGATTAACTATTGTCCCCTGTCTTTGGAAAATATAAAAAGAAAGCAAAAAAGGGACGAACTGTGCGTAGCACTAATTGATTATTTTACGACTGATGAGGCGTTACCGGATAAATTCAAAATTCTTAGAAAAGAGATAGATAATTTTTACTACGACCTTGATGAAGAAATACTGTGTAGGATTGTGACTGCTGAGACAAATAGAAACCAAACCTCGGTAAGACCTGTATTACCACAAAACGTGGGAGCGCCTGAAGTTGCAGAATGCCATGTGAATACGGGTGTAAAAGTAGTAGCTACGAAAGTAGCCGATAAAATATAACAATAATTTTACGCGCACTTTTAAAGGACAAAGCTTAAAGAAATAGTTAGCAAATTAGAAGACTGCCCCTTGAGAAAAACCCCCCCAGCTTATCCAAATCCCCCACTGGGAAGGGTCCCAGTCGCACAGTACCACTTCGAGATTATCTCATTCGACCTGTACGGTACAAAGGGAGGATTACCTGTTTCTAGCAGAGGCCATACGTGTATTCTTTCTGTTGTAGATCATTTGTCCGGATTTACTTTTGCAAAAGCATTAAAAAATCAAGGTGCTTATGCCACAAGTAAGGAATTAGCAAAATTATTTTTACAATTTGGCATTCCTAATAAAATTTTGAGCGACAACGGGAGCAATTTTGTTGCAAAATTAACAAAAGATTTAATGTGTTTCCTTAATATAGATAAAATGGTTACAGCGCCGTACCATCAACAAGACATTGGCAAAATATAAAACAGGAATAAAATTTTTTCTAACTTTCTATTTATTTATACTAAAGAAAATTGTAGCGACTGGGATAAATTCTTACCTTATTTAACCAACGTAATCAACACTGGTTATTCCGAAACAACCAGAGACAATCCATTTTTTTTACTTTTTGGTCGATATTTTAGAATCCCTTTTTTTTAGATTTTTGAATCTCGGCAATATTATAACGACTCAGAAGATTACAAACAAGAATTCATAAATAGGATGAGGAAAACTTATAAGATAGTTAGTAAAGAGTTGGAAAAATGTAAAATAAACCAAGAGCTAAGAAACCACCCCAAAGTTAAGGGGAATATAAATTTCAAAGTAGGAGACTTCGTTTACCTAAGGAACGAGGCGAAAACGGAAGGAAAGAAACTTTCCAACAAATATTCTGGGCCTTACAGACTAGTCAAAAAGTATGATACTGAATATACCTTTAAAATGGAGAACCCCGATAGCGGAAAAACTTACAAGGCGCATGTTAGCCGAATGAAAACAGCCAAATTTCCAGAGAGATGGGTATCCCATCACTCTTCGACTGATTCGTCAGATTCGTAAAATGAGCCCCCTAGGTCAAGATTGGCAGATCTAAAACCCTTTAATTTTAAACAAGATTATTTTTAAAATGAAAGTTATGAACAAAACTTTGAATAATTTTTAGCAATGGAAAATCTAGTTGTTCCTAAGAAAAAATCCCTAATACCAGGATTTTTTCATGAAATAAAAATAACAAAAAGTCCAAAAAGTTATTCATCGGCGAGCGCGGGAGATTTAGATTATACAATATCTCCAAAAACCCAATTTTTCCCCGATAGAATCTCGACCCCAAGTCCCCCCAAAAGATTTCCAGACGATATGGTTTCCCCTGCAACACCAATAGAAAGGCCCCTGTCCTTACAGGAAGAATTAAACAGAGCTGTAGAAACCCCCGGTATTACTGTGAAGAAAACTCCTCCCAAAGATTTAACTAAAACAAACCTGCGAGAAGCTATGGATTTAATAAATTTTCCCATAAAAACGAGTCAAAGTACATTGCCCGGGAATAAAACTCCAAAGGATGACCAGCATTGTCGATATCATTATAGAACTGTGTCAAAGGTCAAACCTAAACACGACTGGACATTGACTTCACGGAGGGAATCCCAATTGCAAAGAATGCCCCATCCCCCTGAAGACATGGCCTTCAAACAATGGAAGAACCCCGGAAAAACTATTGATTCCTCCCAAAACTCTCAAGAATCTTTCAAATCCCCCGAGTTGAGAACTCAAGGCGAGGACTGAGAGAATAAACCTTCTACTTCCAGAGGAGACGAAATTTACGCAGGAAGGGCAGGTGACACCTCAAACAGGGCCACCTCTAAAAGTTCTAATCCGGAGTCGTCGGAAACCAGTTCAGAAGAGTCTGATGGTGAATCAGACCAAATAGTAGCTAAAGAAATAGGGAAATCAAGGCCGACCTCAGCAGCCGCACACGGGAAACAAACGAAATTAAAAGGCCAAGAATTTTTTAAAAAGCAATACAAAAATTTTGACCTTATCTCGATAGACAAACCTAAAAAAAAAAAACCACAACAAACCGAGGATAAAATCACGACACAGTCAGGTAGAACTGTTAAAAAACCTGACAGATGGAAATATCCCTAATTAATGTAAAGACAAATTTCAAAGATAATAAATTTAACACCGTAATAAATTCAACAGTTTGCATTTAGAGTTAACCAAGTAAGGAGTTGATTAAGTTTTGGATGTTTTATTTTTGTTAGTGTTATTTCTATGCCCTTTCAAAGGATAATATAATGTTTTTAACATAAAATAACAAAATGTAGTATGATTGGGTAATACTTATACCGAAACCGCGCGTTGGAAATGTACTGGGGGTAAGCCGGGGGAGTACAAAAAGCCCATTTTGTTTTTTTTGTAATTTTTTGTGATCTCGACCGGTAGGACGGGATATTTCTCAATCCCTAAATTATAAAGAATAATTATTTTTATGCCAACCAGTTCAAGAAGTGAACAGACTAAACTGGGTACTATACATTAATTCTAGAGCTTTGCTTTCGTTTTTGGACCTTACTGAAGCTTTAGCTAAACCGTAAATTTACTTTCTTAGAGCTCCGAGAAAAAAAAAAGCGTTATAGGATAATCTTATTATATACATTAAGTATGCTGTATTCCACCTGTGTTAAACATTAGTTTCAAAGAGAAACAAAGGCATTTATGTCTTTAGCTCCTTGGCGAAAAAATTTAATTTCATTAGTTTATATCTATGACGTATACAATAACAGAGAGATCACTGTTCTATAGTTCTGTGACAAAAATTTTCTTTGATTTCATTGGTTTATCTATGACATATCTTGTGCTCTAATTTCTGTGACATATGGCCGCAAGTCAGTCACGTTATATCTTACCTCGGCTAATTCATATCCCCTCGAATTTCCTATGAAAACTTGAACCAGGTCCAAACAAAAATTGATATCTTCAAAAAAAAAACAAAATATATTTTACTAATCGTTTAATTTCTACCAATAAGAAGACTGCAAGGTGATGACGGTGATATCTTTACTAATGGTTTTATACATGGATTAAGTCGAGGCGAAATCTCCTCTCTACACCGAGCATAAGAGTTTTCTAAGATGTAGAATCCCTACTGAAATTGCCTTCCACGTGAAGATTGAAAAAAAAAATTTAATCAAAAATAAATCAAATATGCCTAACTTGACTTAAAAATTCGATAATCTGACACTATTCTTAGCTAGAGCTTGATCTGAATCGTGTTTTGCTCTATTTTTAGGGTTTTAGTGTTTAATCTTCCTTTTTACTTGCCGTTTTGTTCATTTTTCTTGCTTAAAATATCAGTCAAATTCTTATTTAACTATTCTAATAATCAATTCGTACTCAATTTTTACTTTAATTATTTATTAAAATATAATTTCTCAATAAGTTATTAATTAAAATTTAATTATCTCAATAAACTATTTAGAACCTGATAATTTATCTAAGTTAGACTAAGGTTTATGTTTAACTTGAAAAGACTGTGCTTCATTTAGCGAAAAACGTTTATTTTTGTAAAAAAATTTTTCCTGTTTCCCCCTTTTTTAGTTTATGCGAAATTTATTTGAGCAACATGTATATTAAATTATCCAATTCTGATATAGTGAATACTAAAGAAATTTCCTCTTGAAACCTATATTTCTTCACCACCATTATACCCGTACAAATCTCAGCCAGTTTTCAGTATATTTTGATAGAGCGAATTTCTTTTTATTAGCTGAAGTAAACACGACTAATTCGGAGCGTCTGGTATTTTGAAAAGAAGTTTAGTTTTTAAACTATGAAATTCAGTAGGCTATACCCTTATATCTGGCAGCTTTATAAAAATCAAAAAAACAAAAAAAACTACCAGTACAGAAGCGTCTAATTATATGAAATATTTTATCTTAGTGCAGATTATAATTATTTTAGGCCTACCAGTGTAATTATGCGCCGCAAGTTTGCTTATTCATGTGTTTCTTACTCGAGGACTACAATGTTTCTCACTCGAGTAATATATGTACCAATAGCCAACTATTGGTAACTATAACCAAACAGCCTATGGTACGTTAATATGTAGAATTTCACGGCAGATGTGAAATTATACCTCAAAAACAGTACGTAAAATTATAAAACCATTTAATCAGTTACGATGTATGTATTGAAACCCTGTGTATGTACAATGGCGACTAAGTAAAACCCAGAAGGAATTCCCTATTAATGTGAAGGTGTTTTACGCTTAACGGATTCTAATAAGACTTTAATATAATATTTATTTATTTAGTGCTGAAGGATTTGCTCAAACAATAGCCTTCTAAAAAAGATATTGATGTCAGCTCTTCATTAAGCTTATATTCTTTGCCAAGCATTAGCTGGAATCTACTGAGGCAAGCTTGAAAATCCTGCGTCTAATGACCTCATTCGAAAGGCGAATACGAGGCACCAATGGTGACTTGTAATTACGGAAAAATCCTGAGACTAAGAACCCCGGCATTTCAGCCGTTAAACCAGGAACCCCATGAAAAAGTCTAAGCCCAGAAATAGGGAAGACATCAGAAAACCCGGGGGTATAGAGGTCTCCACTAGTCCTGGTTATGTCTTGTTCCCTCATTGTAGTATCGTTTGCGTAAAACCGTGCGGTTATGACGCTGCACATGCGTTTCTTATACAGCACGGACATGCGTGAACAATGCAGGCATGAAAAAAAAAATATTGTAAAAACAGACCTCAAACTTAATAATGTAGGGTAAATTATGTTTATTTAATATCGATATTTTCGTTATCAAAACAAATTGAAGAAATTTCTGTTTTAGATTTTCATTGTGAGTACCAATATTAGTGTATTTATTTAACTCTGTCTCATAGCTAAGAAGTTATAACCAAATTAATGCGTGAATTATTGTAGGTGTATTTACTTCAAAGAACATTTGATTCTGCCGCGCTGTCTTTATTGCAGGAAAGTAAATGGACACTTTGGTCATCGAGTATTACAAAAAGCTGCCCAGTACAGATACGACCCAGTAACATCTATTTTCATCATATCTCAACCAACGAAGAGTACTAACCATAACTCCAGGTAACTATCATCCCAGCTTCGTCTACGAAAACAACAGTTGCCTTCGATCATCGTCTCTTTAACTATGAACCATATTATGTATCAGGTGACACTAAGTTTGAAACTCAATATAAAGTGCTTTAAAGAACTATATAATCGGATAAACACTGAGAAACCCATCGGTCAGTACAAGATATAAATGAGTAGATATCGCTGTTGATACTCACTATGGACCCCATAATAATTTAACAGTATAGTGATGATATTTAAATCTAAACGATATTAAACAATATTTGAAGTTAAATGACACTTAAAGACATTTGAAGATATTTGAATACGAAATTAAAGACTATTTGAAGTTTAATTCTGAGAACTCCATCAATCAGAACAAGATAGACGATATTTAAAGTTAAATGACACTTAAAGACATCTGAAGATATTTGAAGACTAAGTTAAATACTATTTGAAGTTTAATCCTGAGAACTCCATCGATCAGCACACGATAAACGATATTTGAAGTCAAATGACACTTAAAGAAATTTGAAGATATTTGAAGCAGAAATTGAAGACAATTTGAACTTTAACTCTGTGAACACCATCGAGAAGTACAAGATAAACGATATTTAACGATATTCGAAGTTGAAAGATACTTAAAGACATTTGAAGATATTTGAAGCAGAAATTAAAGACAATTTGAACTTTAACTCTGAGAACACCATCGAGGTGTACAAGATAAACGATATTTAACGATATTTGAAGTTAAATGATAGTTGAAGAGGTTCGAAGTTGAATTTAAAGACAATATATTAAGAAAGTCACTATAGTATGACAACAACCCGTTTCTAAAGGCACAAATGAACAGTTTTACGCGAGAATACATTCTCTATGTGCCTCAAAAATCCTAAAAATGATATGCTGAGAAGAAAAACACCAACACCTGTAGTGAGAAGAATCATTTCCCAGTTGACTATTAGAACGATATTTAACGGTCATTTCTCAGTTTACTATTATGGAAAACTAACCGTATGAAGACAACTATAATCGAACTGTTCCATGAAGAAACAATAACTTAAGTGCTTAGAAATTTGTGCCAGGAAAAAAGGAGTGAATGACCGTAACTTACGACATAAGGTTGTAGTACACTAAGGACACGAAAGATGACGAATAGATGTGAAGTTAAATGTATTACTTCCTAACAGCCTTGACAATGCAAAAATCTCAATAGTGAAAGTGTTTTAACGTCATCTGTGAATATGTTGAACCAAATATTGTATGTTATAAATCATTTATGTATGTACCACAAATAGAATTAGGTGTAATATTATTATGTTAGTCATTTAACGTTTTGTAGATAGTACGTAGTACGTAATATAGACAGCAAAAAAAAAAAAAGAGAAATAACGTAAAAGTATAATAGTCCCAACATTATTGGAAAAGTAAAAGTAATCATTTTTAGATATAGAAAAAGAAAAAAAAAAATACTTATTATAGTAGCTGACCGAGAACCAAAAATAATCTTAGTCCGGCAGATGAATTGTAGATAGAGATATAGAATAAAATACGAAAAATAATGGAAAAATTTTAAAAATCCTGATGGACAGTAACTAATGACGGGTCGTCATTATTTCATGGGAAGGGTGATATGTACCGGGAGTAAAACACGATATATTTGAAATACCAAAATAAAGTTCCTTCTTTAATTCGGACTCCTATAATTAAGTTAAATCTAGTTTCAAAAATGAAAAAGTCTTTAATCAGCAAAGAAAAGAAATTGCAATCTTTGGATTTCGCTAAGACAGTGAGCAATAAGAAAAGTGCTACGCACAATATTTTTAAGGAAGTTTAAACGATAAGAACCGTGTGAACGCCTAAATCATCAAAAATATTTAAGATGTATTATTGGACGAGGGTTCGCGTCCTTGGGGCACATGAGCCAATGGCAGGCAATCCCTAGAGCGCAGGACGAAAGAACTGCGTTTGGGAGTGGGGTAAATGTGTTTTTTAATTTTTAATATGAAGTGAGCTCTGAAACGTTTAGTACGAAGCTATTTAGGTCACCATTATTATTGTCTTTGAAGTGACCCATTGCTGTACAACTAAGCATGTAAGTTTAATAAATCTATTATCTTTTTATATGTGTTTGTTTCTCTTATATGTCTGAGTCTAGTCCGATAATAGGTAACTAGTTCGCCAGTCTCCAAGGTAAATGCTCCCAAAGGAATCTGATCTCCAAGTGGCGCTATAGGAGAAATCTCTATCGCCACGAGCAAACCTTTGCTATTACCACATCAATTCTTCAATGGTACACAAGCTATTGAATACAGGTCGTATGCGGTTTGATTTAAAAGGCACTGAAAGGCATAATCTCAATTTTTTCTTTCTAGAACAAAGATGAACATTTAAAGAAAGCATTTAAAGAAAACTTTTAATTCATTAATGAGTTCGTGTCGGTTCCAGTACCTCTCTGGGCTTTTAAAAAATTGAATTAGAAAAACTCTTTTATAGGAGAATTCTAAAGTAAACTTAAACCAATTAAAGAGATTAGGGTTGATTTAAAAAAAAAAACAGATAATTCCTTTTTTGTGTTTTTAGTTCTTTTTCACCTTATATTTTTAGTAGTAGTATAAAACTTATTATAAATCAAATATAAAAAAATATAATTGAATAAATTTGACAAAATAAATTCTTTAAACTATTTTAAGAAATAGGACTTAGGGGATGAGACTAGGGTGTCAGAGCTTGTACCGAATTAAACACAATCAACTAAAAAAAAAAAAAAACCCTCAGATTTCTGACAGTAGAGCAATTTTTCTTCATTTTTCGAATTAAAAGATTTCTAGGGTTTAACTTTAAAACGCTTAATTCACAAAAAGAAATTCACAAACAAATTAGGGCACGCCTGTTATACGATATAATATTTAAATCAAAGGGGAATAGGATTCCATGATAATGATCAATCTTTTGACAGAAAAACTTTTGTTGATATTTTTCTCTATTGTTACATGCTTTCGGAACTATCCTTGTGAATCTAAAGAACCTGTGAATCAGACGTGATTGTGAAAAATGCTCTAGATAGGAATTCCACCGCATTTTTACACCAATGGCCTAATAAACACACATATTCTTAAGAACAACTCTGGTAGATTTTGTGGGTGTATTGCACAAAGCTGGTCACTACTTATTTTTTTACGTCCGGGGATTTATTTGTGAGATCCCTAAGGAATACCACCCATCTCTATATGCACTAACGAGCACGTGCAAGGATATGCACTAAAATTGGAATTAAGGTTCAGGAATGTTGTTTTCATTACCAGATATTCTGGTACTCTAGGTGTACATTATTAAGCTCTCAACCGTTTTAAAATATTATCAAACAAAGAACAGTCATATTTTATCTTATTCACAGCTCTGTTTGTGTACTAAAGCTTTGCCTGAAACCGTAAAATATCACACCGTGACTCAACTTCTAGCCTATGCGGGACCTAGGTCTAAGCGAATCCTCGCTCATATATCAAACAAAATATATGTCAAATACAGGTTAGCATCACATAAAATATATTATTGATAATCTCTCAAATCTCTAAATATCAACAGAGCTTGTCACCAACTCCTATTAGTGATTATTTGAGCGCAAAATTTCCATCTAAAACTGAATAACATTAAGCTAGCAAAGAATTTTCCGCTCATGAGTTTTACCGTCCATGAGTAAACGATAAAATTACCCTGTATAATCAGCAAAACTTCCTAACTCAAGGATTTTTGTGTTTAAAGGAATAAGCAACGTAGATGGCGGAATCTGACATAAATGGCAGAATATAGGTGGCAAAAATCTGGCATGTATGCTAGAATTTCTTTTTCTGATAGGGAGGGGGAATTTTAAGATTCTTACCAAAATAACTAGCAAATTTATGAATCATCTGAATACCATATTCAAAAATTTGTTAAACCATAGTTATTTGAGGGAACAGGACCCCAAATTATCACGGGATAAGGTCGGTTTGGCAAATGAATCCAACTATATGAGAGCATCCAACCGAAAAAAAATAAAAATCAATGAGCTAGACTAGTCTCACATAAAAGACCAACTTCAGTTATACAGAAAATATACAACCTATACATGCTTTGTTAAGCTTAATTTTTTTTTTCCAGAAAAAAATTAAGCCGTATATATTATCATCTAATAATGAAGCGTGAAGCTGGGAAGCAGAATAAATCATCTTTGCTACTGAAATGGCAACACCCCTAATCTACTCTTTCTTGAAGATATGTTAACTGTTCCCTATACAATGCTAACGAATTAAATCCCTAGGAACACAATTGTGATTCATTAGGGGATTTACATTGAATGCTTCAATAATCACCCAAACAGTAAAATAAATGTGGCGAAGGGGATACTGTCATGTGGAACTGTCAATGTTTAAACTTGAGGCCAGTTTGTTTCTCCTATTTCTTTCTTGGAGAGCCATTTTTTTTTAATTAGCTGCTTGTTTGTCCCTGGATGGACAGCTGTCACTGAGTGAGGAAATCTACTGAAGTGATAGATGAAGTTTTTTTTGTCTCTGGTAATGTAGTTCCATATATCTTAGAAAATATAAAATATTTTTTATATTTTCTAATTTATTAGCTGCTTCCCTCTTTGCTCATTTTCATTTGATCTTTTTTTGATCATTTAAAGTGAAGAATTTGATCATTTAAAGTGATTACCTGGATCAGAAACGTACGCAGGAATTCCTTTCGGGAGGGGGGGGCACGGACAAAAAACATTTTATTTGATAATTTGAATTTGATTTTCCCAAGACATTTGGAAAATTTTAGAATTTCAGGTGGGGGGCCTGGCCAACCCTCCCCCTCCTGCATGCGTGCAGGATCTGGGTATAGTGCTTCCATTAACCTAAATTTTTGATCTTTTTCTTGAATTTTCCTAAAATGAAATAGAGTTGTCCAAAATCTCTCCGAAAATTAACTTTAAAAAAAATTAACGATTTATATTTGTGTTAGCGTTCGTAAATTTACGGATGTTAGTTTTTGGTGACATTTCGGAGAGCTCAATTGTTTTTTGGGGAAGTTTGGAGAGACCCCAAAAATTTATAGATATTAGAATCACTTCTGTGATGTGATGCCTTAGATTGCAAAAACTTTAACGAGTATCTTAAAAACAAATGGAAAAGCAAAATGATAAAAGAACCGTGTAATTAATTTTTTATTGAGCGTTTGCCATATGATGTGCCTTTTCTTGCTGACGCTTAATTCGTTTGTTTTTTTTACTGTTGCCAGAGACTATGAAAGAAACAAAGTTTAGTCTTTCTATTCCATAAGAACAAAATGATGGAAGAAAGAGCAGCTTTCAAATAGATTGTTTGTAAAGTTTGTTTATCATGTTGATAAGACTGGACATTTTACTGGGAATCTAGAAAATGGTCTAGTACAAACTTTAACTTTCGTGATACTTAAAAAAAAGAAAGCCAAATCATCTATAAGCTCGGGAAAACTCGGCAGGGAAAACGTTATATTATATAAGTAATATTAAGACCCATAATAAGGAAAATAGGGTTTCTTGTTTTACGTAACTACTTTTCTCAAAACATCAGAGATGTTCGGCTAAATTTGAGTACTATGAAGAATACATTTTTGCTCTAAAGCTTTTTTAAGAATATACTGTAAAAATGGTAAAAAAAAACACCCATGTTTGAGATTGTTTTATAATTTGAAAACGGAATGAGTAAAGATAGCAATTTTTTGCTTGCATTAAAGTAAAAACAACGTTCTAATTAAAACTGAAAAGAATTTACCTTAATATTTCGGCAGAATTCAGTCGTTGCAGTGTTACTATTTTACAAGACCCTTTATTTTAATAAATGTTCTCTTGCTTTTAAATCCGTTTATTGTAGCGTGTAGGATTATTGATATCTAAGCAAAACTTTCATAAATTACAATTAGCATGATTTCAGGCAATCCATAAGTACAAACGACACACTTGACTATTGGGGGTTTGTACTGGACGTCAGAGTCAATAGTGTTTGTAGTAGCTCTTATGATTTAAGTTCAACTTCATTTTTTAATTTATTTTTGGTTGTTTCATGAGTTCCCTCCAAAATTGTAAGATTCAGATCTGCAACTGTATCTGAGCTACCAAATTCACAAATTCTGATATAGAGTTGGTAAACGATGTGGTAGCAAAGTGGTTAACGCTTGGTAATCTAAATTTCCAAGGCTCAGTGCAATCTAAAGTACTATATACACCGTCAAATGATTTGCAAAGTTAAAAAAGGCCATGTATGATTTATTTTTACCAGTCACGTCTTTAAAACTAAAAATGTGCTGTAAAGCAACAATTGTGCTGTAGTCTTTGTTGCTTCCTTCCTTCCCTTAACTTGTTTCCTAGGCTACTCTAACATCACCACTGAGATCCAACCTTGCTTTGAATAGGTACTAGAGATATTGAATAATTACATCCGTTTTTGAAAATTTTTAAGATTAAAGGAGTTTTCTAAAAAAAAAGGTCATTTACCACTAGACACGATAGAAAAGTTGTGAAAAGAATTGGTAAAAATAATTAATGAGATCTGTTCAATAGCTTTGTTGGCATTCAATCCACTCTCAGAGCTGAGCGTTTAGTCATTGAATTTAAGCTAGCTCCAAACTGTTCGGTTGAAGCGGGGGCACAAAGATTATAATCATAATCTCGTATTGGGTCCTGACTTCCCTTGTAAAAAGGCTAATTCTTGGCTATATTACTTAGGCTTAAGTAAAGTACCATTCTTTTAAGAACCCAAAAATAAGCTGGACTTGTTTCAATGTCGGAAATTTTTGTCTTTTTATTAATTTTGTAACTTTTCCAGAATGTTTTATAGTCTATTTCCTTTTTAAGTTTGCGTGAACTTTATTTTTAAGCTAATTTCTCATACTAGTCTAATTACTGAAAGGTGTTTCTGAAAGTAAAATGAATTGTTGAAAGGAAAACTAGAAAATATGTTTAAGCTTATTCACTACTATGGAAAATTCAGGTAGGTATTTTTCAATCAAGCATATTTCGAGCGGTCCTTTGCTATGTAATCGACATGATTTTTAATAGTTAAAGTCTCTTTCAAACCGTTCGTGGTAACGAACTGTAAGTAAGGAGCGACCCAGCTCAATGGTAACCGAAACTCTAGAAAACAGGTTTTTGATACCGATAGATACATCAAAAGAATCAGATTTAAATTCTGAATTCAAATATATAACTTTCATCAAGTTTAGTCCTACCCATCAAAAGTTATGCGCCTGAGAAAATTTGGTTGATTTTCGAAAAAAGGCGGAAATACCCCCTAAAAGTTATAGAACCTTAATGAAAATCACACCATCATATTCACCGTATCAGAGAACCCTACTGTAGTGGTTTCAAGCTCCTATCTACAAAAATGTGGAATTTTGTATTTTTTGCCAGAAGAAAAATCACGGGTATTTATTTATTTTTTTTTCCCCAGGGGTGATCGTATCGACCCAGTGGTCCTAGAATATCGTGGGAGGACTCATTGGAACGGTAATTAAAAGTTCTAGTGCCCTTTTTAAGTGAACAAAAAATGGAGGGCAACTAGGCCCCCTCCCACGCTCATTTTTTCCCTAAAGTCACCTGATCAAAATTTTGAGATAGCCATTTTGTTCAACATGGTTGAAAATATGATAACTATGTCCTTTAGGATAACTTAATCCCCCGAAGTCCCCGGGGGCACAGGGGTGAAAGTTATGAACAACTTTACCCAATGTTAACATATTGTATTGGTTACTAGGAAGTATACAGACGTTTTCAGGGGGGATTTTTTCTGGTAGTAGGGGGGTGGGTGGGTTGGGGGTTATGTGGGAAGATCTTTCCATGAAGGGAGTTTTCATGGGGAAGGGATATTGCTATGAAGGAGGCGCCGGATTTTCCAGCATTATTTAAAAAAAAGATCAGAAATTAAATATAAAAAAAACAAGTTTTCCAACTGAAAATAAGGAGTAACATCAACACTTAAAACGAACAGAAAATATTACTTGCATGATTTGGTTCACCCTCTAATCAGTAACTCGATCTTTAAGCCAAAGATTTTTTAGTACTTTCATAAGATATATTTTTTCTAAATAACGGCATTTTTGATTAAGGTTAATTTTTAAAGAATTGGAACAAATTTTTAACTTTAGATTAAAGAGCTTGTTATTGAATTGGGGGCGAACCCCCTAATATACGTATTAAAAATATATTAATATAGAAGTTCGTTACGTAAGCTAATTCGTAAGTTATGTATATTTATTACTAATAAAAACGTTCGTAAATAAAATTAAACAAGTTTCGAGAAAGACATTTAACCAAATAAAAGTAAAATTAATATGCAAATTTTGTTTTAATTATTCATGTAAGGTGAGCCAAAATCAAAACCTGCATTAATTCAAAAACGTTCAAAAATTAAATAAAAAAAACAAGTTTTTTTTAACTGAAAGTAAGGAGCGAAATTAAAACTTAAAACGAACAGAAATTATTCCGTATACGAACGGGGCTGTCCCCTCCTCAACGCCTCGCTCTTTCCGCTAAAGTTTGACTTTCTCGCAACTCTTATTTTTGTTAAACAATAAAAAACTTTAGCGTAAAGAGCGAGGCGTTGAGGAGGGGACAGCACCCTTTCATATACGGAATAATTTCTGTACGTTTTAAGTTTTAACGCCGTTCCTTACTTTCATTTAAAAAAACTTGTTTTTTTTTATTTAATCATAGATAAAGATCATGATGCATGACGATGCAAGGACTAGTCGAAACATTGCTCAATTGAAGAATTGATGTCTGAATATCCACAGCAGCAGGTGATCTTAAACATCTTCTTCTAATTAATTCAATTTACGCTCCCTCTTAAGTTTTCCTTTTCTTTTTCATGAATGAACGCTTATAGTTCCTTCTTAGATCTTCGTAATGATCCACAAAACTTGGTAGTTGTTCATCATCTGGTTCCTTTCTAAGATCCAATTCTTTTAAGAGCTTTTTTTTTTAAATTCAATATATTCTGTGGGAAAGAAGTTACTTAGATTTAATTCTGTTTTGTTTCCAAAATGGATTCTGCCACCATCGTGAATCAAGGATCATCAGTTAGGACATAATGATTTTGCTGATCCTTAACCGTTTCCTCATGTTCTGAAAGATTGTTCTAACACAAGAGAACTGCGATAAAAAGTTTAACTTTTGTTAAACTGCTACAATTACCACTGTAGCGAACACTAAGCAATATATTAATGAGCAGCCAAGCTGTTTTAAAGTTACAATGAGCATTGCTGAGCACTGTTACAGTGTCTTAAGAATGGAAGGAATTACTTATCTGTTCTCGCTTTAAAACTTTCAGGTTAAATGTTTTCACAGATAATAGTTGAAGGAAATACTTACAATCACCAAGCGGCAGTCGCAAAAGGTGCCATTTTGTTTGTTGCAGTCTAAAAGGCCTTCAGTATTTCAGCGGTCAAACTTAGCCTAGAGAGCGCGAGATCTATAGGACCATCAGCTCACAGGCAGAGAAATTGCAGTTTTATTTATGTTTTACTATCGCTCTTTACTTTCATTTGAGAATATTTTATATGAAGAATCATTGATGGGAAGCACTAGATTGCCCTCAGTGAAGTAGTTATATGATAATGAAGAGTCATGGACAAAGCAAAACCACGAGAATGTCCTAATATAAAAAACGGTGTATTTTTATGCAAATGATGGGGAAAACGTGATTGAGGTGAAAAACTTCAAAATGTTATGGAAAAATATTAGAAAGTTAGAATCTTCTTGACTTTATACCTGAAGCAGTGTTGTTACTTCATCTAGAAATCGCATGAAAACGTACCTTCGGTTCCATCCCTCCCCTCAAAATCACATGATTAGTACGATTTTCCCCAGGGTCCTATTTGTTCTTCAGGTAATTAATCTCTTTTTTTTCGTTTTTTTTCGATTCGGCACCCAACGGCTTAAATGTATCAACTAAATGTAGACTAGAAAATAGAAGAAGCCACATATTGGAAAATATAAATATCTCCCATTTATGCTCGTTTCGCTTTTGACACTAATATCCTTTTATAAGACAATTTAATTCAACCATTTCATGTAGCACGTCAAAAAGGGGAAGTCTGATCGATTAAAAGTAAAAAACCATATTTCACAACAGTTGTTTCTCTTTTTGTTAACTCCGACTACTATTCTCTATAGAAAGAAAGGAACAGCAGAATGTATTCATTCTATAAAGGAGATTAAATAAAAAAGAAAAGCTTTTTTTTCAAGTAAAAGTAAAGAGATACAGCCAAACTTAGAACTAACATTATTATGTATATGAACTGGGGGGGGGGGGGGGTCCTCAACCCCGCTCTTTATTAGGCTGATTCTTTTCTTTTGAAAGTATTTATGGGTGCATTTATTTTTTTGTGGGCAAATGCTAGTGTTTTATTTACCTATTGCCTCGTAATCCGTAAAACATATAAACTGGTAATTCGATCTTTAATGCAAATGTGCATCAAAGAGCTCTGCCACTCTTGAGGCATTCTGAAAAATACTTTTTATCTGATTCCAACTAGCCTTGCGTTTGAACAGTCGTTATTAAAGCATTGGGGACAAAGAGTCAGACTTCAGCATAAAGAGTGGTGGGGTAGGAGGGGGTGAGGAGGGGACTAGTCCCCAGGATAAGTTGTGTTTGTTTAAATCTTTAAAATTGCTCTTTATTATCACTCGAAAAAAATTGTTTAAAAAATGGAATTTCCGTTCGCTTAGAATACCATACCTAGGCTTGTCCTGAACATGAGAAGGGCTACAATCCCCTCAAACACTACTACTTATATCAAAGCTTTACTTGTGCGGGATAGTGGCTCGAGATAAAGGGCTCATTTGATGTAGTTGCTTTTCGAAATAAAGTATAATTTCCCATAATGTACTATCGTCTCCACTATAAGAGGGGAGTTTTTGCCCCATCAGCAACCATACTGTATGCTACATCCAATATTTATACACACACACACATATATATATATATATATATATATATATATATATATATATATATATATATATATATATATATATATATATATATATATATATATATATATATATATATATATATATATATATATATATATATATATATATATATATATATATATATATATATATATATATATATATATATATATATATATATATATATATATATATATATATATATATATATATATATATATATATATATATATATATATATATATATATATATATATATATATATATATATATATATATATATATATATATATATATATATATATATATATTTATTTATTTATTTATTCATCCAAACTAAAGGGGCTCAGAGGTGAAATCTATAATCATCAATATATTTACTTTGAAGCAGCTCTCATTAAACGTCCGAAAAAATGGCCTAAACCACTTTTTTGTGACCTTAGTTATCCCCGCCTATCCCCTTCTCATAACAGAATCCAGTGGCCAGCACTCTAATAGACGGTGTACAGCTATGCTATGCTCTACAGCTATTAGTTCTATTAAATAAACGGTCTATAGTCACTTCTAATCTTTTATGAATTGTTTTTTTTACTCTAGTTTATTATATTCCCTTATTAAAATAAATGTTTTTTTTTTTAAATACGTGAAAATATTTATGCCAATGCAGTTATGATATTCAAAACATTTGAATGCATTGAAAAAGGTAGGAAGTGAGGCTAGTAGTTGATTTGGAGCGAAATCATGAATTAAGCAGAGCTGTGTCCTATCCCCGCTTGTACGGATTATTTTGATTGACTTTGTTCTTAGGACCCTAGTAATGGCTATTGAAGAGCATGGTGTCACATTGTAAGATAAAACTGTCGTAGACTTTGATTACATGTTTTGATTCGAGTGTCCTAAATAAAAATACTAGTGAAACGAATGAAATATTGTGGTTTTGGAGTGTTTACCTTTACAAGAATAGGTTTGAAAATTAGCTTTAAGAAAACTAAGAATAAAAGAGCTTCAAGAGATGATGTTAGGTAACGAGAATACTGACCAGGTGATTAGATTTAATTTTCCAGGTAGCATTGTCAGTAAAGATGGTGGATCCAGTACAGATGTAAAAAGAAGAGTAGCCACTGTCTAGGGTGTTTTTTCTCAGTCGAAAGAAGTTTGAAAGAATAGAAGATTAGTCTTCGAACTAACATTAGAATATTAGAAACCATGATAATGACAATAGTCAAGTATAGCTATGAAACCTGGACGTTTCAAAAGGTTGAGGAAGAGATGCTAGATGTTTCCATTGGGGTTTTTCATTGGGGTTCCAGTGAGGTTATCATTTTCCATTGGGGTTGTCTAAGTACAGTTTAAGGATTGTCTAAGGATAGTTTTTAGGTGGCGTAAACCTAAGCTGTACAAATAATTTGATTCCATCCCTAATTCTAGGTTTATAATGAATGAAAGATTAAGATGGTTAGGCCCCGTTTTACTGATGAAGGATAGATTTCTAAAAACTGGGCCTCTTGAACATCCATCTGGAGTAAAATGGAAAGCAGCTTGTCCCCGAATGGACTGGAAAGAGATCATTAGAAAGGATTTAAAGAAAATTACAGCTTTATGGAAGGGGGTGAATGGTAATGCTTTGAGTATATTGGGGTGGAGCAGGAGCTTGTGCAGCTTAGCTAACCTCAGACGGTTTGGCGCTGTAATGAGTTACTAGAAGTACTATGAGTTACTAGATTAGTACTAAATAAACTGTATTTCATTTTTCGGGTGGGGGGTGGTTGATTTTTGAAAAATGAAAGTGCAAAAAAGGGTATAACTTGTACCAGGCCGCTAAAAGATTGGCTGGTTAGAAGTTAAGCGACCGATATTCTGCAGAGATTAATGCTCCATTGGCTGTTATCACCTGGTCGATATTTTCTATGCTTCATAGGGGGGGGGGGATTAGAAGTTGGAACCATCTTGATCAGAATATTAGAAATATTAGTGGCATTTTTTTTTTGTTTAAGAGAGCAATTAAAGATATCCTTTTTAGTAAGTATGAATTTTAATTTTCTTTTCTTTTTCCTTTTTTTTTGGGGGGGGGGGGGATTGGGGTGCAATTAATCAATTGAAATATAATTAGCCTCTATAGGTATGGTTATAATAGTGAGGTTGAAATTTTTGGGTTGTAATATTTGTGGTGCCGATTAGGATGTATAATTTGCATTAGTTATTTTATTATTTATTTTGTCCTGTATTATTTTAGCGTATTTTGCAACCCCCTCGGACTTGGGGTGGGTGTTAAAACTGAGGTTGTTGTTTACTTCTTAGAAATAAGGAAAGATGGAGGTGGCACGGTTGTGGAACAGCTTATTAATAGTTTTAGCTGCAGAGATGCTTTTCTTTAATGCCTAGTTATGTAGTAAGTCATTTCAAAGAACTTTGTCTTTGGACTTGTTAATCTCAAATGATAACTGCTGTCAAGTTTTATGTAGTTCTGGGATTTCCTATGCTCTAAACAAATTCACCCTTGCTTGAAAACTGCTTAATTTCTTTCAATTTTGAACTGCTGAGGGGTTTCTCAAACTTTTTTGACAAAATCTTTCGTTAAAATAATAAAGATGTAGATTTAGAAAACCTTATAAGGAGTATTTTTTCGTGGGTTCGAAAGTCTCGCCATCTATTTTTTTTCATTCCAACATTTCTGTTTGTTATTTTTGTTCTGATTGTTAATTGTTATAGCTGTCGAAATAGCATTATTAGCATTTAATAAAGTGTTGTACTATATAGCCATAGAATTTTCCTTTTGATTTCTTAAATGAAAAGGTCTATCCAGTTTGTGTAGTCCTGAGGTTTCGTGTATTCTAAACAAGTTCAGTCTTCCTTGAAAACTGCTCAATTTCATTAGGCTTTGAACTTCTAAGGGGAATTCCAAGCCGCATTTGATGTTCCTAAGTGCACTGTTCTAGTGATTTCACCGAACTTGCATATAGATTTCTGTTTTCGCTTAGAATCCTGGAGAAATAGATCAGGAGAACTGTTTTGAATTTATCAACAGTTACAAAGTACCAAGAATTATCTATGCCTTCCCAACTTCTATACCTTCCCAAGGCCAAAACAAAATTTGCACTTTACTGACAAAAATAAGAATGTTTTTACTTTTATAACTTTAATAAATCAAATAATTTTAACGTTTTGATTACTAAATATCAGTATATGTATATTAAACTGACAATGCACATTCGTTTGTATTTTTTCAGTAAAGTGCAAATTTTGTTCTGGCCTTGGGAAGGCATAGGGTTTTTGCGCCTAAACTTATATTAATTTCTGCTCGTTTTGAGTTGATTCGGTTATTTATTGTAATTTCTGTTCGTTTTGGGTTTCATTTATTTATCGATGCTGATTTGTGGTAGTTTCACGCTTGGTAGATTATTTGATTTTATTTTCGCTCATTTTTTGTTTAATGGAGTTCTTTACTTTTATTTGAAAAACTTATTTTGTGGAAAGAGGTTTTTAAATTAATTTCTTCTGAAAAGGAGACAAGACGTACCATCCCAGTATGGAATACTAAAAAACAAAAAAACAAAGACATTGTTTTCTCAGGGGACGTTATTAAAAATATAGAGAATTACAGATAGGCTGACTCCAGAAAATATATGTTTGTGAAATTTCAAATGAAGATTGCCCTTTGATATTTTGTATCGTTTTCCATGATGCTGTTTAGTTGTTCGTGTCTTAGGAAATTATTTGAGATTTGAAAATAGCACTTTAAGTTGCTTCACTTACAATGAAAATTCTAAATGTTTAAGTGAGGAGATTATCAACTAGTTATTTTTGTTTATCAATGTTTGAGTCGTTATTCCCTGGAGTGCTTTTGGGAAAGTTTTTAGTCTAACTCGTTTTATCATTGTAATAAAATTAGGCATTCTTCAGGGATAGTCTTTGAGGCTTGGAGTACTCAACAAGCATTTTTATTTCCACGTTTTGCAAGGTCACAGCTGTGGAATTCCCTCCCGGAGGGTATCAAGGTGGCAGATAATGTTAGTCACTTCAAGCGTAGGTTGAAACGTAACCTTTTGGGAAGCTGTTAATGATTTAAGTGTGTTTTTTTTCGTGATTTTCGATGTATACGTGAAGTTTGAATATATATTAGTAGATTATAAGGATGGAAACAACCATCATGTACAACCCGATGGGTTAGGATACCCCTCATGATTGTTGAAAAATTATGTAATCGTTATTTTTGTTAATAAATTATTTCTCTCCCTCTCTCTCTCTCATTTTGTCTAACAACGATTTTTACCACAACTAAAGCTGTTCAGGGGTTATTGTTTGTATTGAAAGTTGGGGCCATTGGGCCATTGCTCTTAAATAAATCAAGTTGGACTGTCTAAAGAATTTCAGATTTGCAGTGTAATGAAGGATAGGGTTAGCTGAAGCGCACTTCTTATATGACAGATTACGAAAATCGTTAGGCCTATAAACCACTGTTGTACTTGAGGCTCACGTATAAACTTTGAAAGCACTTATTTTTAAAATTTAATCCACGCTGGTGTATATGTTTTTTTTTTGTGTAAAGGTTTTCTAAATTTTAATATATATTTCTAAGCTACAGTATTAAGTAAAAAGAATAATTTTTAAAATGAATAATTTTTCAGCGGATATCTGTCAAATTTGATGGAGAAACTGGAAAACTCCATGAAATAGTTATCGATGGTGTTGCGGTAACGTTATCCCAAAGTTTTCTTTATTATAAAGGAATGAGTGGGAACAACTCTCGGTTCAAATTCCGAGCTTCTGGTGCCTACATTTTTCGGCCAAACGGAACAGATGCTGATCAAATATCGGAAGTTGTGAAATTGAACGTTTATACAGGTAATCCTTCAACAGTTCATTGTTATATTGTAAATTACCCGACCTTTCCAAAATTCTTTATTATTGTGGAAAATCCTTTTACTATATAGTCCTTCCACTCTAGAAACGTCTATACTAGTTTTTAATTGTTTATAAATTGTGGTAAATTTTATGAGAAATAATGCATCTAAGCAGCGACAATTGTGAACCAAAGTATACTATTGTTTTCGATGGCTTGTAGACTCAATGGCGTCAATTCATGAAAATATTGGGGGGGGGGGGCAAAGTGTATTTTCAATATCTTGGGGGGAGGGGCAAATTTGTGGTTTTTCAATTTTTTAATAAAAACACAAAAAATGGTATTTTTCAATGAAAATACCCCGAAAAAAAGTATTATTCAAAGTCTTTGGAAGGGGAGGCGGAAAAAGCTAGAGGGGGGAAACTAGTGGTATAGGATTCTTTGATGACGCCTCGGATCCTTTGATGAGCAGTATTAAAAAAATTAAATAATTTTCTCCCGGATACTAAATAAATTCCCCATACACATAACCTAACTAAATGTTATTTCCACTAGTAATTTATTTGCCAGTACTTAATTCAAGCCGCAATTCGGTTGAATTGCGGCTTTTTTTAAATAGCTTTTTAAAAGCTTTTTTTTAATATGAACCATTTTTTAAAGATATTATTAACCTTGGTACCTATGCTAAAAATGGTTTTCTTCAGTTTTCAAGGCTAAATGAGTGTAGGTTACCCTACAGTCAAGGGATTTTGGCCATGTTTGGCTATATGAAAAATTACTCTTTGTGGCATTTACTTTTTATTGGAGTCAAAATTATTGTTTTGGGGCGCGAAATGGCAAAAAGTAGCAATTTATCATGCTACGGTCTATTTCGTGGCACACAAAGGGCTCGAGAATAATTTTATTTCTGTTCATATAAGCACTATCGCGATATCAAACAGTTCGTGGTAACGAACTGTAAGTAAGGAGGGACCCGGCTCAATGGTAACCGAAACTCTACAAAACGGAATTTTGATATTAATACATACATCAAGAGAATCAGATTTTAATTCTGATTTCAAATATACAAGTTTCATCAAGTTTAGTCCTATCCATCAAAAGTTACGCGGCTGAGAAAATTTGGCTGATTTTCGAAAAAAGGGGGGAAAGACCCCCTAAAAATTATAGAACCTTAATAAAAATCACACCATCAGATTCAGCGTATCAGAGAACTCTACTTTAGAGGTTTCAAGCTCCTATCTACAAAAATGTGGAATTTTGCATTTTTTGCCAGAAGAAAGATCACGGATGCGTGTTTAATTATTTTTTTATTTTTTTTCCCCCAGGGGTGATTGTATCGACCCAGTGGTCCTAGAATATCGTGGAAGGGCTCATTCGAATGGAAATTAAAAGTTCTAGTGGCCTAGAACTTTTATTGTTTTAAAAAATAAAGTTGTGAGACAGAGTCAAACTTTAGCGTAAAGAGCGAGGCGTCGAGGAGGGGACAGCCCCTTTCATATACGGATTAATTTCTGTTCGTTTTAAATTTTAATGTCGCTCCTTACTTTCAGTTTCAAAAACTTGTTTTTTTTATTTAATTCTTGTAAGATCGGTTAAAAAACGGCCAACTGCAGATGACCCATTTAAAATTGTGATTTTTCTGGCTTTTCAACGGGGTCCAGTGTATTCCCCTGCAATATCCCCCTGAAAAACTTCTCCCGTGAAAAATGTCCCCTGGAAAATTCACCTTTGTGGAAAATTGCCCGCTCCGGAAAATTCCCTCCGACAACTCCCCTTGAGAAATTTTCGCCACATGTAGAATCAAGCAGCCAAAGGGAAACTAATAGGATAAAAAGAATAAAGGAAGGAAGAGATTCTGGAATATTTTACCTTTATTCCAAAGCACATGTAGAATATATGGTATGGAATAAACAGTTCTTTTTAACGAACTGAAAGTAAGGAGTGAATCGGGCCAATAGCAACCAAAACTTTAGAGTTTTGGTTGATATTGGCCCGAGAAAAAAAAAATCTGATAAAAATTAATGCATCAAAAGAACTGCTTTTTTAGGCTGATTCCAAAAATATAAAGTTTATCATGTTCAATGCTATACATCAAACGCTACGAGCCTTTGAAATTTTGTCTGATTTTTGGAAAGGGGGGGGGGGGGAACACCCCCCAAAAAACAAGTGATCTCAATGAAAAACACATTACATTCAGTATACTAGAGAATTCTACTGTAGAGGTTTCAAGCTCCTGTCTACAAAATGTAGAATTTTCCATTTTTTTTTTGAAGAAAGATCATGGATACGTTTTTATTTATTCTTTTCCAAATAAGCAGTCATATCAAATCAATGCTCCTAGAAGATCAGTAGAGATCTTTCAAAAGGAAATTAAAAGTTCAAGAGCCCTTATAAAATGACCGAAAAGATTTACCACGGAGAAGTTGCGTTTTCTGCCATTTATTTACACCAAACTCCGATTTTGTCTGATGGAGGACTGCGAATTAAAAATTCTTAGTTTGCCAATCGGTTTAAAAGTATCAAAAACTATCATTATAAAACAAAATGCTTCCCAGTAAGGCCGCATGGTTGCGCATTTGTTGCGCATTTGTCCCTGAAAAGTCACGTATTCGATAGAAGTTAAGGTTCTTCTGACGGGGAAACCTTCTGATATACAGCTTGTGGACTCAATACTTTTTTTGTGAGCAGGACCTGGTGAATTTTTGAAAACCGTCTCTACTTAAACCGTTGTTTGCTTATTTGGAATAAAGAGCTCTGTCAATTTTACACTGGGTAAAAAAAATATCAGGGGCAATGGGCTGATGGAATATATGACCTAAAATCAATGAAAGAAGATCAGTCTCGGCCGGTAAAGAACAAAAAATTAAATAATTTTAATAGTAATATCACCCGAATATTTTAAATACTGTAGAATATTCTTCACCATACATTCTGCCATTATTTTCGAATATATTTATTTAGGTTATTTGGAATATTTCGAAGTTCTTTCTTTTCTGTGTTATTTTTATTTTAACGTACTCTATCTTTTACTGCTCAATTTTTTCACGAGGGGTTTAACGAGGAGGCTTACTATAGGTTACGCTATAGCGTTGCCTATAGTAAGGAGCCATTAGGCTTCATCGTTTTTTCGGTTTTTTTTCCTGACGCACATCATATGAAAGGATTGGTCGTATGAGCTTCGGACGGGACTTATTTGATTTGGGATCAAAAATTCTAGTTCTCTTTTTAAGAGTCAAAAGTGATCGGAATACAACCAGCCTCCCCCCCCCCTCCCCATCCGCTCCTTTTTTCTCCAATTGCTTTTGATCAAAATTTTGAAATAGTCATTTTGTTCAAAATAGTCCGAAATCCAAATTTCTATGGTTCCAGGCTTGATAGGCCCTCTCAGCCTCCGGGGCAAGGGCTATAAGTTATGATAGTTGCCTATTGTTAACGACCAATCCTTTTATATGATGTGCACCTGAAAAAAAAACAATAAAAAACGTTGAAGCTGTATGGCTCCTTACTATAGGTAACGCTATAGCGTTGCCTTTTATAACGTTAAAGCAAAAAAGGTTGAAAGAAGAAGAAAATAATCTGTTCCTAGATTACAGATGCACGAGGCAAAAAATATACAAAGGGAAAAAAACGTAGAGTATTCTCTTTTGTAGATCACAAAACATTTGCCCCCTTCCCTCCAACACAAAATCTGAACACGATTGTTTTCAGCGCTGAAAATTAGTTATTTGCTAGAAATTATTGACACAGGCAATTATATAGGTAGATAAGTGCCTTTTGCGTCGTTTTATCCAGCTATAAGTACAAAGGAAACGAAATTAGAAAGTAAATTCACCCATCATTAAGCTTCTAAGCAAGCAAGTTATATATGCCTTCTGAAGCCATGACAGTTTTTCATATGATTAATGTAAAAGTAGAAAAGAAGGGAATAAAAAAAGAAGAAAAGAAAAAAAGGCTGGTTATTCTTTTAGTGTCAATAATACCTGTAATTATAGTTCCTAAATTATGGAAGAACTAGGCAAAGAATAGACGACAGGCATACAAAAGGAAACAAAACGTAGAGTATACCCTTTTGTGAAGTACAAAAGATTTTGCCTCCTTGCCTCCAACACAAAGTTTAAGCACCATTGTTTACACTATTTGAACAATGGTTATATGCTAGAACTTCTCACATAGACAGTTATACAGACAAATAAATAGCATTTGCTTCATTTTGTCAAGAAATTAATTAAAAAAAAACAAGTTTTTTTTTTTACTGAAAGTAAGGAACGACGTTAAAACTTAAAACGAACAGAAATTATTCCGTATATGAAAGGGGCTGTCCCCTCCTCAACGCCTCGCTCTTTACGCTAAAGTTTTTTATTGTTTAAAAAAAATAATAGTTTTTAGAAAGTCAAACATTAGAGTAAATATAGAAGCGTTGAGGAGGGGACAGCCCCTTTCATATACGGAATAATTTATGTGCGTTTTAAGTTTTAACGTCGTTCCTTATTTCTTTCGTTCCTATTAACGTCGTTCCTATTAACGTCGTTCCTTATTTTTATTTAATTTTTGAACGTTTTTGAATTAATACAAGTTTTGATTTTGGCTCACCGTACATGAATAATTAAAAAAAAAAAATTTCACCTTAATTTCACTTTTATTTGGTTAATTGTCTTTCTCAAAACTTGTTAAATTTTATTTATGAGCGTTTTTCTTAGTAATAAATATATGTAACTTATGAATTAACTTACGTAACGAACTTCTATACTCACATATTTTTAATACCTATATTAGAGGGTTCGCCTTCTAGTCAATACCTCGCTCTTTAAGCTAAAGTTCGAATTTTGTTCCAATTCTTTAAAAATGACCCCTTAATCACAAAGGCCGTTATTTAGAATAAATAGCTCTTATGGAAGTACTAAAAAATCTTTGGCTTAAAGAGCGAGGTATTGACTAGGGGGTGAGCCCAATCATACACGTAATATCTTCTGTTCGTTTTAAGTTTTGATGTTACTTCTTATTTTCAGTTATCATAGATATCATATTTTCAACCATGCTGAACAAAATGGCTATCTAAAAATTTTGATCAGGTGACTTTGGGAAAAAATGAGCGTGGGAGGGGGCCTAGATGCCCTCCATTTTTTTGGTCCCTTAAAAAGGGCACTAGAAATTTTAATTTCCGTTCCAATGAGTCCTCCCACGATATTCTAGGACCACTGGGTCCTAGAATAAAATAAACATAACACGTATAGAATAAAATAAACACGCATCCGTGATCTTTCTTCTGGCAAAAAATGCAAAATTCCACATTTTTGTAGATAGGGGCTTGAAACCTCTACAGTAGGGTTCTCTGATACGCTGAATATGATGGCGTGATTCTCATTAAGATTCTATAACTTTTAGGGGGTCTATCCCCCTTTTTTCGAAAATCAACCAAATATTCTACCCATCACGTAACTTTTGATGGGTAGGACTAAACTTCATGAAAGTTATATATTTCAATTTAGCATTGAAATCTGATTCTTTTGATGTATATATTGGTATCAAAAACCCATTTTCTAGAGTTTCGGTTACCATTGAGCCGGGTCGCTCCTTGCTTACAGTTCGTTACCACGAACTGTTTGACATATGCAAAGGAAGCAAATTAGAAAGTAAATTTAGTCATCATTAAGCCTCTTAGCAAGTAAGTTGTAGATGTCTTCTGAAGTTAATTTTCAAGCCATGAATAATATAATTACATAAACTACACAGCCATGAATCTCATGAATAAGATAAAAATTGAAAAGAATGGTATCGAACAGTTCGTGGTAACGAACTGTAAGTAAGGAGCGACCCGGCTCAATGGTAACCAGAACTCTAGAAAATGGGTTTTTGATACCAATAGATACATCAAAAGAATCAGATTTCAAAGCTGAATTCAAATACATAACTTTCGGTTTCAAGTTTAGTCCTACCCATGAAAAGTTACGCACCTGAGGAAATTTGGCTGATTTTCGAAAAAAGGGAGAAAGACCCCCTAAAAGTTATGGAACCTTAATGAAAATCACACCATCATATTCAGCGTATCAGAGAACCCTACTGTAGAGGTTTCGAGCTCATATCTACAAAAATGTAGAATTTTTCATTTTTTGCCAGAAGAAAGATCACGGATGCGTGTTTATTTTATTTATTTATTTTTTTTTCCAGGGGTAATCGTATCGACCCAGTGGTCCTAGAATATCGTGGTAGGACTTACTGGAACGAAAATTAAAAGTTCTAGTGCCCTTTGACAAAAAAAATGGAGGGCAACTAGGCCCCCTCCCACGCTCATTTTTTTTACCAAAGTCACCTGATCAAAATTTTGAGATAGCCATTTTGTTCAGCATGGTTGAAAATATAATAGCTATGTCCTTTAGGATGACTTAATCCCCCGAAGTCCCCAGGGGGAGGGATCAAAGTTATGAACTTTACCCAATGTTAACATATAGTATTGGTTATTAGGAAGTATACAGACGTTTTCAGGGGGGATTTTTTCTGGTAGTAGGGGGGTGGGTGGGTCGGGGGTTATGTGTGAAGATCTTTTCATGAAGGAAGTTTTCATGGGGGAAGGGACATTGCTATGAAGGGGGCGGCGGATTTCCAGCATTATTTAAAAAGAAGATAAGAAATTAAATATAAAAAAAACAAGTTTTCCAACTGAAAATAAGGAGTAACATCAAACTTAAAACGAACAGAAAATATTACGTGTATGATTGGGTTCACTCCGTAGTCAATACCTCGCTCTTTAAGCCAAAGATTTTTTAGTACTTTTATAAGAGCTATTTATTCTAAATAGCGGCTTTTGTGATAAAGGGTCATTTTTAAAGAATTGGAACAAAATTCGAACTTTAGCTTAAAGAGCGAGGTAATGACTAAGGGGCGAGCCCCCCAATACACGTATTAAAAATATATGAATGTAGAAGTTCGTTACGTAAGTTAATTCGTAAGTTACGTATATTTATTACTAATAAAAACGTTCATAAATAAAATTAAACAAGTTTCGAGAAAGCCATTTAACCAAATAAAAAGTAGTAGTCAAGGTACTATTTCTGGGGCGCCCCCGTACCAAACAGGTTTTTTCTGATAGATATTCTATTCTAGAGGTCATTACATCTTTCTTTGTCAAGAGATTTACGCAATTTCAAAGTTCAATGTCTTTTTTTAGTGATAAATCAAAACCAGCATGTCTTGTTTCGCTGTTATGCAATTATTTTTTGTATATATTCGGGTTTCAAATTAGATTCTTCAACAGTTTTGAATAGTTTATTCAACTTAACACTACTGACATTTTTTGTAAACATTTACATAGAAAATGGATAATTCTAAGCAATTTCTGGTGAGTAAAATTTTCTCATTATTATAATAAAAAGAAATTGTCTTGTTATTAAGTTAAGGAAGAAATTCTTTCCTTACTTTCAATTTTAGTAAATATTCAAAAAAAGAGAGACATGTTCACTTTGATTTTGGTTCATTGTATATGAAAAATTAAAATAGAATGGTAGAAACAACCACTTTGCTAATGACTTAATCTTTTTGACTACTTAAGACAGACACTAGAACTAAGGGTACTTATGCACTTAGAAGCCTATTGTTTAGGAGCTGAAACCTCTACATAGTTCTCTTATAGGCTGAAATTTACGGTGCGATTTTTATCAAGATCAGTGGGCCTTTTTAGGGATGTTTTTGAAAAAGTGCTTAGCTTTCAATCAGTAATTTGGGATTAGAATAAAATGTTTATTCTTTTATTTTATTAATTGTTACAAGCTTCCTTTTTTATCAATATCAGTGGCCTTTTTTTTTATTGATGTTTTTTGAAAATACTTCAAGGCCAGTCTGCGTTGAAGAATCTCGTCCTGAAATTTAATGCGTTCAATCCCTCCCCCTCCCTCCCCCTCTTTCATTAAAAATATAATTTGTTACCTTATAACCCTATTTAACAAATAACATTGTTAGCTTAGTTATCCTTTTTATTTCATGGGCCTTATTATCTCATAGGGGATTGACTGAGCCATGTTAATTAAATTTTAAACTTATTAAATTTATATTTATGTCTACATTTGATTTAAATGTGATAGTTTAAAGAGAAAAAAAAGACTGTTATACCAAAGAGTTTAATAATTTCTTACTAAATTCGGGGGGGGAGTAGCTTCCCCCTAGACCTTCAAATTTGCATTAAATATGACTGAAAAATCAGATGGTTGGAAAAGCAGTTTATAAAAGGCCCTCCATCCCACTATCAAAACCCCTGATTTTGAAATCAAGATGTTTTTACACTACTTTATATGTCTAACATAAACTGATTTATTTTCCAAACTCAAAATGCATTTTTTTTTTCATGCTTTTTGCCTTTTTTTAAAGGAAGAAGATACGTGCTATAATGCCCCTCTGGAAAAGAAGGCGAGATGGAGCAAACCTGCACTAATGCAGGCCACAAGGCCATCTGTTATCAAATACGCTGGTAGAATTACACATGACCTGGACCGGCCAATAGCCGCGAATCTTTTAATGCCAGGGTCCTCTGACGCCAGTGTTTGCTCCACGCAAGTTGGAAGAAAGTTGAAAAGGGAATGGGCTGCTTCACATAATGCCTCAGCCTCATCAGATCAAGATAGGAGGGACACTCCTCTTCAAGCCATACCAGAGACTTCTGATGTACAGCCAGAACTTGTAAGTGTATATATTTTTTTCCTTATTTTTTCAAAAAAAATAAGAAAAAATTTCCTCAGGCGCATAGCTTTTGATGATTAAAACTTAAAAATTTTTTCTAAAAACTATTTCATTTTCTTTCATTAACCAAATTAGCGGTATATAAAGGAAAGCTTATAACGCTGAAATAGTTTATCACGCATTTCTAAAAAAAAAAAAAAAAACTTACCTTGTAACTTCTAACCAAGACGCCTTCTAATGCAATAATTCCAATATTCCTTTTAAACAAAAAATAACTATTTGAAAAACAAAAAACTTAACTATTCACTGTTTCACAAATCGTTCTCAAACTGCCGTATATTTTTTACTATGCCGTCATGCACATCCGGGATCTTATCAGATTACTCCATCGCCCACTTAATCCGCTTTGAATCTTAAGTAGGGGTTTCCTTGTAACAGGATGTCTTTTTGCGATAAGAAGGTCTTTTTAATAATCTCCAATTATGTCTTTCACAATTATACGAAGAAACATTATTTTGGACCAAACTCAGGCAATTATTTTCGTTGAAAAAAAGATGCATTTGAGAAAAGAATTTGAGGCTGTTTTATTTGAACTGGGTTTTGAGGTTCGAGACCCCCACATCTAACGGGAATCGATCCCTCGCCCTGGGAGGCCACGCCAGAGTCCCACGGAGTCTCCCCGGGAGGGGTTGGGGGAGGGGGGGGGGCTCTAAAAAGGACCATCCAAAATTTTAATTGACAAAGTTTATTAAATATAAAAAAAAAAAAAATTATTATTTTACATAAAAAATAAAAAACTTTTTTTTTCTACAGATTAAAAATATAGCACCACCAGCCACACCATTGAGTGATGAAGTGAAACACTTAGGTGTTTTCGAGAAATAATTTGAGGCTGTTCTATTTGAACAGTGTTGTGAAGTCCGATACCCCCAACTCGAAAGGGTATCGATCCTCCTACCTCGAAGGAAGCTCCCGGTTCCCAAGGGTCCTCCCCGGGAGGGGTTGGGGGAGGGGGGGGGGCTCTAAAAAGGACCATCCAACATTTTAATTGACAAAGTTTATTAACTATAAAAAAAATGGTTATTTTACATAAAAAATAAAAAAACTTTTTTTTTCTACAGATTAAAAATATAGCACCACCAGCGACACCATTGAGTGATGAAGCAAATGTATTTACAGAACCAATTCTGTCACCACCAGCAGAGTTCAGGGATGAACCTATACTGGTTCTAGAGAATTTGGAGTGGCATAGAAGGCTCCTTAACGATTTTTTTGGGGAAATGGCCAGGCTGGAGGACTTAACTTGCGATATTGACATGCTTGAAGACCCAGAGTGGGCAGATAGTTTCATGCGTAAACATTTAGCTGATGTTACAAGTAAATCTGAACTGGGTCTTCATAGCAAAATTCCATCAGAGGACATTACAGGCTGGCTCAGTCAATTGTTACCAAACACCTTGGAACATGTACTAGGGAACCTCATGCCACATCCCCCCAATGTGATTGAACAGACTGGGAATGGCATTAATAACAATTCGCTGTCACCCTCCTCCATCATTCCACTGAATAGTATAGATAGTAGTAGTAATACAACAGCAGCTCATTTTTCCGGGGACATTTTTAACAGCAACTTTACTATTAGTGGATTGAGTCCTGAACAAACAGGGACAGGACATGAAAATAGTGCTACGTCCCCGGAATTGCCTGATTTTTATGTTTTAGAATCTGCTCTAAGCCATTTGCAAACATACAGGGTAGATTTTAGCCTTCCCGAAGAAAACGCGAGCATTATTTTAACTGACCCTGTGAAAGTTCTCCAGAGCTATATCGACAGAATTTAAGTTCTTATTGAGGTTCAGATCAAAAAATTAGGAGGTCGGTGGTGACTCCAATGATCAGTGAATCAAAAAGTGTATTTACAACATGAAACATCTGGAGAAAGGCTTACTTTTCATTTGTCTTCAGTTCGCCAAATTTTCTAACCAGGGCTAGGCAAATTTTTAGACATCAGTTTAAACAGTGTAACAAGACTAATTTCAACTTTGGATACATTTAATTACAGAGGGAGTGGGTACAACGTTTTATACATTAAACGCATGTATCTTAATCTCAGTTGATTTAAAAAAAACTTTTTTTTAAGGGGTGGGCGGGGTAAAAGAATAAAATGCCACCAAGATTTGTCGGCTACCAAAGGAGTTCAGGGTTTCAGATTTGACACGGGGCTGCAATGTTTTAAGCACACATTTTTAATGGCAGCCCATAAAACATTAAAAGATGAATCATCAATGAAAAATCTCGACAAACTTGCTCGCAACGGTGGTAAAAATTTCCCTAAAGTAAATTTTTATTGTTTTGAGGTAATGTATTGGGTGTCATTCAAATAAATAAGCATCTTTTAAAAAGCAAATTAAAATCTTGGGGTTGGGGTGGTTGTTCTCCAGTACGACACTGAATTTTTAGATGAGGGGAAAAAACCGAATAAAAAAGAGGTTTTGTATTCAGTGAGGATACCGATAGTGGAAAATCTTAAAAATTGTGTATGGGTTATTTACGAACCTCCCAAAGATATAAATTCTTATGGTCATATTTTCCCTGTTACTGCAATAAGTCGACTCCTATGTCAAGACACGAACAAAGGTGAATGTTTTTATGGTCCCATGTGCCTTTCCCCATTCACATCTGAGCGAACGTTTTCAGATCAAATGAGGTCTTGCAAACTTCACGGACATCCGAGAATAGAACTGCCGGCAGAAGGCAGAGACACTTTACAATTTAAAATTTTTCAAAATTCTCTTATGCAATCTGATAAAGTGTCTTTAGATTGTAAAACAAGACTGGTTAAGGCATCGAACCAATCAAGGCTAAAGAACGTCAAGGAACATAAACTTCTTGCATGTTACTCCGCGCATGCCCATCATAACGCCATCGCTCCACTGCTCTGGGAAGAGTTTTTTTTTTACTATGAATGAGGACGGCCGTAAGGAAAAGTTATTGGTTTCTTTAATAAAAACGGCAAACAAGGCAATTTCACGATTACGCCATACCAACTATCCAATGACATTGTCGGATAAAGAGCAACTGGCGTTGGAAAAGGGAACAATTTGCTGGGTGTGTAGGGGGGCCCTTGCCCCAAAAGACGCGGTCCAGGACCATAATCACCTTATTGACCCCAATTCAACAGGAAAAAGTAACTTTCAAGGGTGGGCTCACAATTCGTGTAATTTAAAAATTAAACAACAACTTTTTCTACCGGTTTTTATACATAACTCTAACTATGATCTAAAGTATGTGCTACCAGCATTGGCACATCTTCAAAGAAATGGAACAATAGATGATGCATCGCTGATAGACAGCTTTACGTACAAAATCATGCCTAAATCATCGGAAAAGTTACTTGTTTTGCAATTTATGTGGAAATTTGTTGAAGCCGGCGTTGAGTACACGAATAAAATTCGCTTTTTAGATTCCTACAGTTTTTTCCCCAAATCATTGAGTGAATTAATTCAAGTGCAGAAAAACGATGACGGCAGCAATGCTTTCCCCCTTCTCAAGCAACAATTTTCAGACGATTTATATGATTTGTTAACGGTCAAGGGCAACTATCCTTATGATAATTATGGATCCGTGTCGAGATTTGTCGAGGAAAGTATTCCTTATATTGATTCTCTATATGAGTATTTATGAACGCATGTGCATTCCCTAAGAATAAAGTTATTCTAAAAAAGTTTCGGAAGAAGGAGGATGTTACAATGGGTTTGAAAACTACAAGATGTATTTGAAGAGTGACGTTTTAAACCTGTTAGAAAGAATGAGTAAAAATACGGATAAAATCTATGAGGAGTTTAATCTTGATTTGGGTTATTATTTTTCTTCGCCTCATCTAGTGATGGACTTCATCCTAAAAATTAGTGGGGAAAAAATTGGGCTAATCACTGACATTGATCAGCATCTGTTCATCGAGAGGTCAATGAGGGGGGGTTTTGTTTTTCACGGGGACCGTATCTTGGAAACTGATCCAACAGGAGAGAAGACGGGGACAAAATCGAATGCAGTTGTCCTCGAAATGAATTCTCTCTACCCCTCAGCCATGTCCCATTATTCACTACCTTGCGGCGACTATAAATGGCTCAATGACCCTCAAGCTCCCCATTTCCCCAACATTAACAGTGTTGAGGAGAATGGGCCGGTTGGATGGTTTTTTGAAATTGATGGAGAGATACCAGTCGAGCTTCACGATTCAGTAAAGGATTTTGTTTTCCCGTGCATCAAGAGACCCTTGTCTATGTAATAACGAAGCCCTCGTTAGCTGTGTTCATACGTTGGGGGTAGAGGTAATTCTGTACATTCAAAACAAAACTTAGATACTATATTATGCATAATAGAAACAAATTCTTAAACCATTAGGATTTAAAATTTAATTTTAAAAATTGTTTAAACGTAAAAAAGTCTCAAAAACCACAACATTTTATTAAAAAGACCTGTTTGAAAACGTTTGTTGACACTTTTGTCAGCAAACGTTCTGCAGCACAGACGAAAGCCGAAAAAGAAATTTATAAACTCATTTTAAATTTTGCTTTCGGCAAAATGTGTGAGAGTGTTCGTGATAGTAATTGTTGTGACGTTATGACCAATCCAGAACAATATGCTCTAATTATTGGTGATCCCAATTACACCTATTTTACAATCATTGGCCCGGACATGGTACTTTTGAATAGGAAAAAAAGACGCAGTGTCTTGAATAAAAATATTGCTGCAGGCAGTGCTATCTTGGAGATCTCAAAAAAGCTCATGTTGGAATTCTACTATAATGTGGCTAGGGTCAGTGGCCTGAAAAGGGGCAAGTAGAGGTCTGCTACGGTGACACGGATTCTCTACTGCTCAAAGTAAAAACACCAAATCTAATTGATGATTTGGCGCACGGTGAAATTATCAGTTCATGGATGGACTACACCAATGGGTGTGGTGTTCTTTACCCTGAGCTAGTAAAACGTCGGGCGCCCAATAAGATTTTATTTTTAAAATCTTAACCCGTAAGCGACCTGATTTCCCGTGGTATGTTTGTAGGTCCGAAGGTGTACTTTATACAGACATACGACGAGGAAATCAAGAAACGTTGCAAAGGAGTACCCACACACTATGTGGACAAGAATTTCGACATGAACATTTATAGGAATTGTATTGTTGAAAATACAATTCCAAGAGCCAAATTGTTGGCAATTCGTTCATTGAACTACAGGAGCTTTACTGTAAATGTAGAAAAAATATCAATGAGTACCATTTCCGACAAGGTCTATGTTTGTCAAGATGGTGTGACTACCCTCCCCCTTGGACACTATTTAACTTCAGACCGGATCGAATGTATTGCCCACAGGGAAAGTCTCGGTTTAAATAAAGTCCTGTAACTAATTTCCTAAAAACCTTTTGGGGGGGGCCTCACGGCCTTTGGGGGGGGGGGGGCCTCGCGGCCCGGGGGGGGGGCCGGCCGCCGCCAGCGCGGGGGGCGCTCCGTCACCAAAGTTATCTTTTTTTGGACTTAGAGCAGATTTTTTTTTCAAGTGCCATCTCTCTCTAATTTAATGTTTTTTTCTCTATAAATAAACAAAAAAAAAATGTTTTTTCTATCTGTGTGTGTAACTATGTAAATGTTGTTGTATTTTTTTTTTTTATAAATAAATTTTAAAAATTGTATTTTTTTTTCCTCTATAAATAAACAAAAAAAAAGTGTTTTTTCTCTGTGTATCCCCATGTAAGTGTTGTATTTCTTATTATTAATAAATTTAAAAAAGTGTTTTTGTTTTTTTCAATTTATTTTTACTTTTTTATGTGCATATAATAAAAGAAAAAAATATTATTCTTTATTCATCTTTGTCTTTGTCTTTGTCTTCTTCTTGAAGAACAGAGTAGTAGTAGTAGTAGGGAAAAATTATATAGTCATTAGACAATTGGAGTCTACAGTTAGTTGTCCAGGTGAACTATTGAAAGGAACATGTATCAATTTAAAACACCACTCAGATCGTTTCTGTGTGGGCCCTCAATGTCGGGCAAAACAACACTCTTAACTAAAATAATTAAAAATTGTGATAAAATGTTTGCGGAAAAGCCGAAAAAAATTTACTATTGCTATAGTATTTGGCAGGAGTCATACAATAAAATAAAAGCAATTGCTGCTGCCATGGGATCGGTGCAGATACAGTTCATACAGGGACTTGATGTTTTCAACATTATTGAACCAAACTCTTGGCTGATCATTGACTATCTGGCTGAATCTATTGAACAATGGTCTCAGCAAATGCTACAATTGTTTACTGTTCGCTCACATTATGAACAGATTTCGGTAACGCTAGTTCTAAACAATCTCTTTCATCAGAGCAAATGTATGAGAACACATGCTTTGAACAGTACCTTCTGTATCATTTACAGAGTTATTCGTGATTCTAGCTCGCTAATAACTCTCAATAAACAAATCTATCCATGTGCCCCTAAATTTCTGCTCTCAGCATACAATCAGGCAACAAATAAACCCCACGGCTAAATCCTATTGGATCTTAATCAAAATACATCCGAGGATATGCGTGTAGTCATAGATATTTTCGACAATAAGATTACAGTATATCTCCCTGTGAACACTAAAAAGACATATTAGTCGCTATCATGGCACTGAAGAAACTGCATGAAAATAGACATTTGTTTTCAGTTCCAACCACTTCAAAACCTCAGCTTACAAAAGCAATACTCAAACACGATATTGAAAATGATTTCATTAATTTAATATCTGAACTTGGTTTAAATTTAACCTAGAGCATTTTTCAAGTACAAGTAGTAGTTAAGCTAGAGACACAGAAACATAGTTCCATTTTACGTACAGTGACCTCTAAAAACAAATCACAGAATTTTAAAAGGAAACGTCTTCTTCAAGCGGGAGGTAGCTTTTTCACACTTTTACTGCCAATAATTGCAGGACTTGTAAACAGTTTTCTCTAGATGGCAAAACCCTATAAATTGACTCCAATAGAACTCGCTCTCTCACCCGTCGAACACTTTGATGACAATCTGAGTAAATTACACGACAATGAAACTATTGATGATGATAAAAACTGATTTTACTTCAAGATGCACTTCGCCGATTGGACAAACACTATCGATCAAAGCCCACTGCTGCTTATCCCAAAAAAGAATCATCTCCTCAAGAGTCTGCTGTTGGAAAACAATTAAAGAAGGAGGAATTGGATTAAATTGTATTGAAAATTGGAAAACTAATGCCCCACTCATATCGTGAACAAAGTAAACGACTCAAGGGCAATAGCTATAATCTACTTGATTTAATGTATGACATGGTTACAAATCGTAAAGGACTATTATCATTTGACACTCATCTATACAAACTTCTAAATACATTAAACTTCCCCAAAAGTCTTATTGGTAATAGACAAATTCTAAAAAAAATAAATGAACGTGCATCATCATCATCATCAACATTAAAATATGAACTTGAAGAAGAAGAAGAAGATTTTAAATAAATTTGGGAAAATACTAGCACACCACTGATAGCTAGACAAAAGCGAAGACGTATCAAGTCAACGTCTCCATCAGCAGCCAGTATACAAAAGGATAGCGGACATTACACAACGCGTTTACGTTCAAAATGGCTGAAGTTCTGAAAGGTGTTTATGAAAATATTGGCAAGGCGGGGAGTTTAAGTTCCCCCACAACTCTTTCCAAAGTCACGGGTGTTCACACTAAAAGTGTACAAGACTATCTACAAAATGAACCAAGTTACACTCTGCATAGAAATCATAGACTTCGTGCCAATCAATATCGAAAAACTAAAGCCTATTACCCATTGCGAATAATGCAAGTAGATCTCCTTATTCTAAATGAGATTCAAAGACGTCACAATACACCGTACAAGTACATTCTACTTGCAATCAGTGTTTTTAGTCACTATGCTTATGCAATTCAATTACAATCAAAGAGAGGTGTTAAAGTTGCTCAGGCCATTGAAAGTATTCTCTTAAAGGATTCATATAAAAAAATTCAAACGGATCGCGGTAGTGAATTTGTTAATCCTCATGTTGCAAAAGTACTAGAGAAATATATTACAATGCTTTACCATAGTCACTGTCCTATGCCGGCAGCATGGATTAAAAGATTTATAAGAACTTTTCATATTTTAATTTCAAGATATTGTACAAGGAAAAATATGCCAGATTTTATTCACTACCTAGAAAAAATCATTTTGATGTATAATTAACGACCTCATCGCTCATTGTCCAACTCTACAACAACAGAAGTTAATCATTCGAATCATAACACAATTGACACCTTTATTAAACAATATTCCAATGAATCAAAAGCCAAGAAGAAGAAAAATAAATTCAATGTTGGTGATACTGTCCGAATTAATAGAACAACTAATGTTTTTGAAAAGGGGAATTACTTGTGGTCCAACGAACTTTTTAAAGTGGCAAAAATCCTAGACACTAAACTCAGAACTTATCGCCTGCGTGATACCCAAGAAGAAGAGATTCTCGGCGGCTTTTATAACTATGAACTAAAAAAAGTAAAAAATTCTAGTGAAATCTATCACATTGAAAAGATATTAAAGACACGTACTCGCAGCGGTAAGAAACAGTTACTTGTTCGGTGGCTAGGATACAACTCTGATTTTGATTCTTGGATTGGTGTTGAAGATATTGACAATGCCCAATGATTTCTATGTAACTTTCATGTCCAACGTTTCCGATACTCTCTACAATGACTTGAATACGACAAGTGATTTTTGGACAAAACTCTCCCCCACCGTTAAATTTGACGGTGCGTATGAAGTGGGTCTTGTCAACTGTATTATCAAAAATACTTATGATATACTGAGAAAGGATTATGTGTATGATATAAAAATTATACCATTTGATTAGCCTATGAATGGGTTGGGGTATGCCGACTAAGAATGGGTTAAAGCACTTAAATCTAGTGACTATCTACATATCAGATTGAAATATATTGAATATGATAATATGGGGGATTTGAGTCGTACAATCTATCGAAAAAACTTATATCGTCGGACTGGTATGTTCCATTTTAACTATTCATTGAAACATGATAGGATTTACAGTAGCCCACCTGTTGACACTGAAACAATTATTCTCAATGACAACTTGAGAGATGTTCTTGGCTTTAAACAGAATACGATCCATGGGGAAAATGCTGACAACGTTTACGGGATGGATCAAGTTCTTTTTGCTGATTATCCACCTGGTGGTGCCTCGGACTCTTGCATATTTCTCTATGCATCCTTTGTGTAAACGTCGAGAGTCGGTAATTCAACTGTCTCCCTCCTACGTGTTCTTGAACGAAAAACAACTCATGAACTTGTTCATCCCTATAATATAAAGCATCTTCAGTAAGTTCCTGTAAACACTTCATATTTGGAACTCTGTCAGTTAACACTAAGAAGTGAATTGGGTGATCCCCTAGCAATAACAAAAGGCTTAGCTGTGATTATATGTCATTTTCGACCCATTGTCAACAACGACGGTACAATAAACTAAAATAAACAATAGAAGAATTCCATTTATCTGTCCCGATATTGACTGTTATCTCGGTGCTTTGAGTCCACGTCAAATAGGCAATGGATTGGAATACTACAAGGGGCTTACTACATTGTCTGGCTATGGTCTTGGTAGCTGGTTTGCTAGGCTGTTTCATTCTGCACTACCACTTGCCAGACAATATCTTGTACCTGCTACATCAAATTTTCCTGCCTCCACGCTACAGGACTGGGGGTCGGGCAAGAATTTCAAGGAGAGTGTTAAGGAAAATATTAGATCTTCAGCAAGAGCTGTTGGTGAACAATTAAAATCTCGACAAAATGGGGAGGGAGTGAAAAGGATGCGCTCGCGTCATTCACTCATCAGTCTCCACCCAGTCAGGAACCAAAGGACATAAACAAGGACTTTTAGAAATAAAACAACGAGGAGCAATAAGCAGCAGAAGAAGAAAAAGATTGTTAGATCAAAGAAGGATTTCTTTTCTTAAGATGACTTATCTCCCCCACAAGAAATCATATCCATCAATCAGTTCCTCATTGAATCTATTCAATGCTGAAAATGTTGATGTCAGTGTCAAGTATGGCTACTATGAACAATTTCATCCCCAACAACCCCTCTCGGAAAATATACACTTTCAAATATTTTCCAATGAAGACTATTTCATTGATTTGTCATCAACATTTATTGATTTAAATGTTGTGGTGAAGAAAAAGTCAGATAATACAACTCCAACTGCTGGTGATGGTCTCTCCTATGAAAATTATTCTACACAACCTATTCAAACAAATCAATGTATTTATTAATGGAACATTGGTGAGCACTAGTAATAATTTATCAAACTATGCAAGCTACATACAATTTATGATGATGACGCCAAAGGCTTACAAAGAGTTGAGAGGACAATCATTAGGCTATGAATATCGAACAGGTGTTGATACTGACGGTGAGTTGACTACTGCAGTGACCCAGGAGTATCATCTAGTTGGAAAATTAAATCATGAGATATTCAAAATATTCCAATGTCCACCCCCCACTGTCAAGATTGGTATAAAGCTACCGATGGCCCTATCGAATTTTTATTTTGATAAAAACATTTCCTCCAGCACCCGATGCAAATCTCAGTATCATATCGGCTATTCGCCACGTCCAAAAACAACAAGTTATGAGCTCTGTTGCAGTGGCAGTGGAAAGGCTAAGAGCCTATGGTCACAACATTAAACTTCTTGTCCCCCATACAATCACCAATCAACGTCACATTGCCACCGGCTCTCGTAGCTATAGCGATTCATCATTTATCAATGGAGAAATCCCATCAAAATTGGCTTTGGCCTTTGTGAAGAGTGGCAGTGCCGTTGGATCCTGGACTGAATCCCCTCATGATTTTAATTTTTTCGATCTATCTAGCCTCGTGTGCAAAGTGAATGGTATTCCACTGTACACTCTATCATTTGACAAAAAATCCTATAGAGCTCTGTACGAGTTGACCATGCAATCCCTAGATCATGACTCTCAACTATTTGAAAATAGAATAACTGATTCAATGTTTTCAAAAAATCATGGGGTTATTGTTTTGGATTTGTCAGGCATGCAAGATATGACCATAGTACGAACAGGGAATGTACGTTTAGAGTGTACATTTGCCAATGCTCTGACTGAGAGTATCACGCTAATATCACTGAGTCAATTTGAAACCTATTGGGAAATCACACCCGACGGCAGTGTTCTACTAGACCTAGCACCATGAACACAAACCAAATAATCAACGTATTTAGCATGGATCCATACATGTCCCAGTACAAGTCCTATTGCATACCTTCGGACTTCATTGAAAAAATTCCAAGTGTTAACAATACCCTAATCATTGTTAATAGCAGTCCATCGACTTTGAAGACCGGTCATTGGCTATGCATCTTTCAAACAGCGAAGAATATTGAATTTTTTGATCCTCTTGGCATATCGTATAAATTATATCCTCCATACATCAGCAACTTTACTGAAAGCAGGGGGAAAAGCATTATTCAAAAATCGACGAAGAGTACAGGATTTAACGACTAAGACATGTGGCTTTCATGCACTACTCTTTTTCATGTTCAGATGTCGTGGCTACACCTACAAGCAGTTTCTCAACATCTACGTTGACTTACTTCGATTGAACGACTTTCTAGTGGAGAATATACTTACAAGTGTATTTAATATTGATTTTAGTGCCCTAAGAATTAAATGTTCTAAAGATGTTTGTGAAATTGTTTATTAATAAAAAAATTTATATACATGATAAAACGACTTTTCTACTCTTTAGATTTCATCCACTACTACTACTAGGTATTTGTCGACAACAACTAGTGCAGGTAGATTATCTGAATTCCCAGTGTACTGATCCTGATGTAGTGCAATGTCAGGGTCACATTTTCTACAGTAGAGTGTGACTTCACTCTTGTCATATCTCTTTGTATAGTCAATGATACTATTCTCATTCATTCTATAGAATTCACATGTTTCAATTTGCCTATTTGAAGCAATTTCACAAACAAGTGTCCTCAAGTGTCGAATCACATTCCGTCACAGCCAAATAAAAATCAGTGGGTTTATAATCATAACACCCATTGTCTTCACAACGATGACGTAGAAACCATATTCTTTTGTTGTTCCAACAGTTGAATCGTTGACCTGGTTCCTCCTCCCAGAACAATCTAAAACCACGACGATACCAATCTCGTACCAATAAACTAAAATCACGGTTAGGATTCTTTCCAATCATACCGGGATATGTACTCTCCCACTGATTACATTTATCATAATGACAATTGGAGCATAGGTGACCTCTAAGATGAGAGTCACACACCTCTTCAAGACAGGAAGTACAACCTTTAATTTGCACAGCATATCCTCTATGCAATTTACACTGGTTGCATAATCTACACTTTTCATCATACACATCAATCATTTTGCAATTCTCACATGATGACCAGCTGCCCAGTGAGTACATACATAACGGACATGTATGGAACATTTTGTCATGTGTTGACACTCTCACTGCCACAATGAAACTGAGCTAGCAACAAAAAAAATTGTCTCAGAGAGAGAGAGGAGTAAATCATCCTTGAGCACCATCTTTCTTATGAAAAAAAGTCCTAAATTTCTAAAAACTAATGTTTAAAAGCATATCCACAATATCATTTTGTCGTGTCGTGATCAATATATCAATAAATTGTGTAAATGAATTTGGACCACAATGTAGAAGCTTCATACAAAAGTCTAATGATGGAGAATCAGTTTTCATTATATCGACAAGCATTCCTCGAGAAAATATCTTCCTTTGAATAGACAACTCTAGAAAATCATCGTCTAGAATTAAATGTTTTTCCATAAGAACTAGATTCCTCATGATTCGATCTTTCTCGAATCTATCCATTTTTTTTAGAGTCCTAACTCTCTCACGATCAACTTCAGACTAAACAGAATTTCTTTTTTCTACTCTAGAAAATATACGCTTGTCTACTATAGAAAGAAAAAAAAACCATTGATTTGGAAACAGTTTTTATTGATAATAATTACAATAATAATATTCACTGATGCATTTTGTTCTCATCAATATATTTCGATAGGACATCTAATGCTGACCGAAGTTTATTTATATGCAGAATATTTACTTTTCCAGCAAAACACTGCTGCTCCTCCTGCTTAAATTTGCTCAATGATATCACGTATCTAGCATACATAGTGTCCTATTCAAGATATAGTCTACAGCCAGCAGTTATTTCCACAGCTACATTAGGTACTCGTATATCGTTGCTGCTGTCTGTTCCATCATTAATCTCCAATAATGTAAATGCGCCACTCATTTTTTTTTTCCACTAATATCCTTGCAAATAAAAACTATTCTCTTTGAATTCAATTCTCTTACTAATATCATTTGTAACGAAAACTATTCCTTTTATTCAAATCCTAATCACCAATCAGGTTATACTCGTTCCTCTTTGAAAGAGTGTAATGCCCTGTAGAAATGTTTACCTATAGGACCGGTAGAATACTATAACTATCAGAAACCTATTTGGTACGGGGGCGCCCCAGAAATAGTACCTTGACTACTACTATAAAAGTAAAATTAATTTGCAAATTTTGTCTTAATTATTCATGTACAGTAAGCCAAAATCAAAACCTGCATTAATTCAAAAACGTTCAAAAATTAAATTAAAAAAAACAAGTTTTCTTAACTGAAAGTAAGGAACGACGTTAAAACTTAAAACGAACAGAAATAAAAAACTTTAGCATAAAGAGCGAGGCGTTGAGGAGGGGACCGCCTCTTTCATATACTGAATAATTTCTGTTCGTTTTAAGTTTTAACGTCGTTCCTTACTTTCAGTTAAGAAAACTTGTTTTTTTTATTTAAAAGAAAAAGACCGGTTATTCCTTCGGTGTCAATAATATGTGTAAATGTAGTTCCTAAATTATAGAAGAACTAGGCAAAGAATAGACGACGGGCATACAAAAAAAAGAAAATAAAGTGCAGAGTATACTCCTTTGTAAAGTGCAAACCATTTGCCTCCCCGCCTCCAAAACAAATTTCGGAAACAATTGTTTTCAGTACTGAGTATTAGTTATTTGTTTGAAGTTACCGACATAGGCAATTATATAGGCAGATAAATAACTTTTGTGTAGTTTTGTCAAGAAATAAGTGCAAAGAAAACGAAATTGGAAAGTAAAATCAGCCATCATTAAGCTTCTAAGCATTCTTTATAGGAAACTTTTTTGCCGGAAAGTTTCTGAACGTGAAATGACTAAAAGCAGAAACTTTCAATTTAGAAACTCTTCTTCCAGTCTGAAACTTGCTTCATTTGATAAGTATTTATGAAAAAAGTTTGTTATCATCTCTTCTCTTATCCGATAAACTTGAAAGAGAGACAAAAAGTTGACTTTTTAACTGAAACGAGATATAAATTTTGAACGCCTTATCATTCATTACGCTAACAGCATTATAATTTCTTATAATTTGTAAAATTTTCCATTCATCGAACTTTGATCTTATCCACCTTTGTTATCTTATTAAAAACTTCAGAAAGAAAAAAATATCTTAACAGAAATAAATAATTGTTGGAATAAGAGATACGTTGGTCGTCCAAGACCACAAAGTGATACATACTATGTAACCTAGAACACTCTTACGGTTTAAAGTTGAACTTGTTCCGACTCATTGATCCTTACAGTTAACCTCTCTTTTGTTCATCATCACTGGCGATACTAATTTACAAAACATAGCATTTGAAGTCTCCTTGTCCTCTCCAAACACTCCCTTAAAGTTTAAAACCGATCCCCTTAGTAAACCCAAGCACCACATATTGCCTTTTGATTTACCTCCCTAGTTAATCTTTTTCAGGTTCAGGTTCATACATTTTTATTAACAAAAAAAACAACTCAATGTGACAACAAGTCGCACTAAAGCAAGTCGCAATATATCAATAAGTATTATTCGGTTCCAGCGGGTTTTCGTTAGCAGAATTGTCTCTGTAAATAGAAGAGCAAATAGTCACATAATTACTTTCTTATAAAATATATTTTCTACAAATATACTTTCTACAAAATAATCTTCTTAAGAGTTTTCCACTGCTTCAAAGGAAAAAAGACATTTGATTTGATAGCAAGATCACCAGGATAAAAATACGGAAAATTGAAGCAAAAATGACGAAAAAGTGTCATAACAATGCATTAGTCTTTCACTTGCCGAAATGATTAAGTCGACCTTTAAGTTTACTTTTTTTTAACGCTTAAAAAGGTGTACTAAACAAAAGTATATACTAGACAAAGGAACGTCCAAAGAGAAGGTATTAGAATAAGGATTTTTGCCAAAATTCGACAGAGCCTATCAAATAACTTTTTTTTAATCTTAACGGACTCGATTGACTGGTATATTTGTAGACTCATAGGGCACAGAGATAAAAGTAATGCATTTTGCCAATATTCTGACAATGGCTGTCAACTATCGTTTTTTTTTTTATAAAATTGGACCATTTTATAAGCAATAAGCTTTTTAGTTTATCAAAGATATTCACTTGAAGCTTTTAAATATCTGTTTCTTGTCTTCTGAATTCAGTCCAGAAAAGTAACTTAGGAGATATCGGCTCTCGAAGTTGAGTAACTCAAAGCATATCCTCTACTCTTGGGTACGAATTTTCTTGATCAGCACATATAAAGCTATACAAAAATAAAAGTTACTTCACGCTATTAGGACGACTGTTACAATAGCTCATTTTTCAATTTTCAACTTCCTGGATGCTTGACATTGCATATATTCAAGTTTAACTTCATTTGATTTGTGGTTGGTCATTTCAGTGGTTGGTTTTAGCCATTTTGTGCTAGTGTATTTCCAAAGCATCTTTTTCTTTTTTTTTTCAAAGAAGCAAAATTCGCCAACAATAGTTATCCCATTGGTGTGAAGCACCGTTCTTATTTACGGTGAATGGTAAGTTTGACAGCTTTCTAGTAAAAGCTGAGAAAAATAAACTAAAGTGAATGCAGGTGAATTTAGAATATCCCGCTGCTAAAGGAAATTAGACACGCTTAGAGTTTTTTAAACATTGCTGAAACATTTTGGCACAAAATAGAGTTTATTTCATGATTCTGCTGAAACATATTGAGTCTCAGCTGTGTTGGCGAACCGACAGAAAAAATAGTAATGTTGTTTGTTGACTTGTACTTAAAAAGTGAATCCATCGATTGCGAAATAATTCCCAGGATCCAATATTTAAAGCAGTTGTATAAAATAGTTGCGCTAAAACAGTAGTATAATTTAGGAACATAAAATGAAGCTTTGTATTTTTTCCTTCTAAACCTTCTAACCTTCTAAATAGTTCCTTCTAAACATTTGCCTTCTAAACAGTCTAAGGTCATAATTGAAATTAGGTGTTTTCCTTCTGTAGAAACTGGTATTATTTATCAGCATTGATTTTGACAAGATCTCCGATACCTTTTCTAACAAAGGTATTTCTTTCGAGGATACTAAAATTTGAAATCGATTAGAAGTGGTTACACTTCTTTTTAGCTCCAAGTCGTGTTTCTTGTACCTGACAAAAGTTGTGAGTTTGATGGAACTTTTAGAAAACTAAGCTGATCTATATCATGTCCTACTGAAAAGAAGTGCTGTGAGATTGATTTCATTTTTCTTTCTTTTGTAGTGATTTAGAATCTTTTTGTATCTCTTGGATTCATTTCAGGAACCCATTTTTTAAGGAAAAATATACGTTTTAGTTCCAAAGCTGCTTATAAATGTTTAACCTATAAGGAGTTTATATTTAAATATTCACCATGTTTATATATTTAATTGTATAGTAATTAGATATAACTTAGAGCCTGGACTATAAAAGTCAACCATCTAAAATTTCGCGTTTCTTGACTCTGTGGTTGTAGATAACTGCTTATCAAACGTCAGTCATCTACCGTCAATTAAATGCCAAATGTAAGTGAAAATCCCCTCCATATACCTTTAGCACAAATAACATTCCCCAATCAGTTTCAAATCTGTCTGATCACTTTCATACACAACTCAGAGAAGGGGAGTATCATGAATGCGGTAGCTGCAACCTAGTAAAGAGCGAACCACAGCCCATAGTAACCAAAAGTTAAAAAAGCGTTTTGAAAAAAAACTGTCTTGTGAAAAAAATTGCCATATGACACTGACTCAGGAATGATAACTTTTATTTCAGTTCATCTTAAAAGTAAAAGTTTATTGCGAAAACAAAATTATTGCAATTTCGAAAAAAGCCCTAAACCCCTCGAAAAAGGCGACAGAACAAAAAGAAAAGTGAACCATTGAAATCAGCAAGGTCGAAAACCTTGTACACAGAAGTTACAGTCCCCCTCCTTGAACAACAAAGAAAATCACTTTTTTGCATCGGTAACACTGATCTGTCTCCCGTTTTTTTTTTACGTTTTTTTCTTTTTTTTCAATAGGCCTAGCGGAATACCAGAAAGTCATAGAGAAGTGCTTAATGGCTCATTCAAAGTATGCTCATTCAAAATATGCTCATTCAAATGGCTTATTCTCATATCTACGTGCTTTTTATAGATTCCGCCATCTGCAAGTGCTATATGGCACTAAAATGACACTTTTTATGTCATTTCTCAAGGGGTGGCACTAGCAGGCTACCAGAACATCATAGACAGACCTTTCATAGCTCATGTAAAAGACATTACTCATATCTACGTCCTTCATAAATAATTCTAACATCAGCAAGTTCCAAATGTCACTAGAAACAGTACTCTTGGTGCCCGGTCTTAAGTGGAAAAGCTTGGGCTATTCGGCAAGCACAACCTATAAGAGTGATTTTTAATGGCTCATTTAAAAGCTATTGTTCATATATGCGTTTTTTTTTTTTTTTTTATTATTATTATTTATTTTTTTTTATCAATTTTACTGTTTGTAAGTGCGATATTGCACTGAAAACAACACTTTTGATGCCACTTCTTAAGTGGAAAAGCTCTTAAGTTCAAAACAGGTACCATTGTAATAGTTGTTCCAGATCGCTTGACTGCAGGTTTCAAAGAACCCTTCCCGTACTCTCCACCTTCCAAGCCCCTTAGTAGGTTTAATAAATCTTCTGTTCATCAGTAAGCTAATGAGAAATTATCAGGCTACCACACCATCGTAGATAGACGTTTAATGACTGAATTAAAAGCAATTGCTTATATTTAGTAGTGTTTTAAAAAATCCGTCATTTATTAAATTTCCGATATATAAATGTCATCTAGTATTTAGGGAGAATTAGCAATGAACTCTTTATCATGCATGGAGCATTACATTCAACCTAGTAAAGAGCGAACCCCAGCCAATAGTAACTAAAAGTAAAAAAAATGTTAAAACGGTCTTTTTCTTCTTCTCTTTTCCAGGCCTAGCGGGTTACTAGAAGATCATAGAGAGATGCTTAAGAGCTCATTCAAAAGCTATTTCTCATATGTACGTGGTTTATATAAACTCCGCCGTTTGCAAGTACCATATGACACGAAAAAAGGTACTTTTTATGCCGTTTCTCGAGGGGTGGGGCTAGCGGGCTACCAGAACATCTTAATAATTATGGTCGAAGGCCCTTAACTGGAGGTTTATAAAACACATCACATATACTTCCCCTCCAGACCCTCTTAGTAAGTTTCAAAAATCGCCTACTCATCTTAAAAGTAAAAGATTATTGCTAAAAAAATTAACTAAAACTGAAAACTTTTCAACTGAAAGTTTACCAAAAATTAAGCTTGAATGGTCAACAGTTTTGAATTGAACCTTCAAACTTCACTCTGCGATGAAGCCTGTGTGCCAGTTCTAACGGCAATAATGGAGGGGAAGGGACGTTGTTCCCCCCTTAATGTTTGCTCCTACCTAGGGTTTGAAAAAGACCTTTTTTTGATCATTTCATTGGAAAGGGTACTTTTTTCATTTAATAAAATGGGGGAAATAACCGAAAGTGCACTTTATGGGAATATGCTATCAAGTCAAACTTAAAAATAGCGATTAGGTATAAATATTAGCTTTTAAATGAGTCCTTAAACAGCTCTCTTTTGTTACAGTAGCCTTCTCAGGCGAAGTTGGCCGAGTAAAAACAGCTTTTTGCTCAACAAAAAACAAACGTTTCTGAAAAACATGTATAGTTTTGGGAAATATGAATGATGAACTTCATGTTATAGATTGAAAGTTATTCGTAGCTGTTAAGGTTGTTTGCAGTTTTTCTAGATGTGTCTTATCTTCCCTAGGTCGGTGATAATTGGAAATTATATTAAAAATAAGTTTTCAATTGAAACTAAGGAGTGACATTAAAACTTAAGACGAACATACATTATTCCGTATTATTAGAAAATATCATGGCAGTGTTGTTTCTACATTAAATTTTAATAAAAAACGAACAAAGGTTAATTTAAAAAAAACTAAGTTTTTCTGAGGGAATTAATGAGCGAAGTTGAAACTTAAAACAGGCAAAAATTATTACTTCACAGCCTATCTAATATATATTAATAAAATCAGTACAAATAAACCAACTAATTGTGTTTCCCTGTGCGTTTAGGATTATAAAAAACTAGGTCTTTACTGATAACACAAAATAATATAGGACTTTTGGTATAGTAAAAGCAAACCAATTAAGGACACTTTTTACAGGATAAAAATATTATCAATCCCTTTTAAGATAAATTCATTTTCAATCCACAATCCATTTTAGAAGAATACATTTTAGGATTGTTGCTTTATTTTTTTACGTTTAATTTGGTATCACTTCTACATAATGGCTGAAAAGGACATGTCATGATTAGTTTGTGCGCAAGCTCGAAGTAAAGCCATCTTGTCAAACAGTTCGTGGTAACGAACTGTAAGTAAGGAGCGACCCGGCTCAATGATAACCGAAACTCTAAAAAACGGGATTTTGATACCAATAGATACATCAAAAGAATCAGATTTTAATTCTGATTTCAAATACATAAGTTTCATCAAGTTTAATCCTACCCATCAAAAGTTACGTGCCTGAGGAAATTTGGCTGATTTTCGAAAAAAGGGGGAAAGACCCCCTAAAAGTTATAGAACCTTAATAAAAATCACACCATCAGATTCAGCGTATCAGAGAACCATACTGTAGAGGTTTCAAGCTCCTATCTGCAAAAATGTGGAATTTTGTATTTTTTGCCAGAAGAAAGATCACGGATGCGTGCGTGTTTATTTGTTTTTTGTTTGTTTGTTTTTTGTTTTTTTCTTCCCAGGGGTGATCGTATCGACCCAGTGGTCCTAGAAAATCGTGGAAGGGCTCATTCGAATCGAGATTAAAATTTATATTGCTCTTTTTAATTTAACAAAAAAAATTGAGGGCAAAAATACCCCCACCCACGCTCATTTTTTTCCCAAAGTCACCCGATCAAAATTTTGAGATAGCCATTTTGTTCAGCATGGTCGAAAATATGATAAAAATGTCTTTTAGGATGACTTGATCCCCCAAAGTCCACTGGGGGTGGTCTTAATTTTATTAAATTTAATCTTTTTTAACATTTAGTTTTGGTTTTTGGTATTTATACATACTTTTTCTGTGGTTTTTTTTTCTGATAGGTGGGGGAAGGAGAGGGTCGGGGGCTATATGGAAGGATCTTTCCATGAAGGAAGTTTTCATGGGGGAGGGACATTGCTATGAAGGGGGCGCCGGATTTCCCAGCATTATTAAAGAAAAAGATCAGGAATTAAATAAAAAAAAAACAAGTTTTTCAACTGATCAACTGATTGTGATTGAAAGGTCATTTTTAAAGAACTGGAAAAAAAAATTCGAACTATAGTTTAAAGAGCAGGGTATTGACTAGGGGGCGAACCCCCTAATATACGTGTTAAAAATTTATGAATATAGAAGTTCGTTACGTATGTTAATTCTAAGTTACGTATATTTATTACTAATAAAAACGTTCGTAAATAAAATTAAACAAGTTTCGAGAAAGCCATTTAACCAAATATAATATGCAAATTTTGTTGTAATTATTCATGTACGGTGAGCCAAAATCAAAACCTGTATTAATTCAAAAACGTTCAAAAATTAAATAAAAAAAAAAAGTTTTTTTAACTGAAAGTAAGGAACGAAGTTTAAACTTAAAACGAACAGAAATTATTCCGTATATGAAGGGGGCTGTTCCCTCCTCAACGCCTCGCTCTTTACGCTAAAGTGTGTTTGTTGTTTAAAAAAACAAAGCTGTGAGAAAGCCAAACTTTAGCGTAAGGAGCGAGGCATTGAGGAGGGGACAACCTCTTTCATATACGCAATAATTTCTGTTTGTTTTAAGTTTTAACGCTGTTCCTTACTTTCAGTTAAAAAAAAACTTGTTTTTTTATTTATTTAATTAGTATTAGGACTAGTAGAGAGGGGTCAGAAGGTCCCACGATTACACCACCCCTTCGAATCCCGATCCGGACACTTTTTTTTAAAACTCCCACGATCCCCACGTGGTTTATGGTCCAAATAAGGGCATAGCCTCCCTAGGGAGAATGATTGTGTAATCGGTCAATGACCTCTTTTTCCAAGGTCGATTTATTTGATGTTTCTATGTGTAATAACTCCGGGGCGAAGGTTGCACATGCGCATTGAATTCTAACGGGAAACAATGTTATTGATCTAGGACTCGAGGGGGAAGTGAATTTCTGAGAACTTGATTGCGTAATCGAACGGGAAGTGGATTTCCGAGAAATTGATTGTGTAATCAATTGGGAATTTTATTGATGCGATAACGGGAAACAGGATCACGTGTATCCTAACGAATCAGGGTCAGTCTAGAGTCAGCAGTCAGAGTGAAAGGATTAAAAAATGAATAAATTTGAGAAAGAGAGAATTAGATCAAATCTAGTGTTTATGGAAAAAAATTTGATTTTGGATGATGATTTTCTCGAGTTATCTCTTAAACACAGGATATTCTATCGGGGAACACTTGACAATATAATGAGGAGTGATTCCCCCCCATTGGACTATTGTATGAAATTTTTAAAATGTGATTCAAATGCTTATAGTCAATTTATTGATATATTAATTGGAACAAGACAGAATCATATTGTGGATATACTTTTGAAAACATTGCCAATGGATTCAATGTAGATGGCTCCTCCTTCAAAAGAGGTAACGTCACAGAGCTACTCCTCTCTCCTTTCCTACACTTTGAATTTATCGAACGAAGAGGATCAGTTTCGTTTTAGCTGTGAGTGAGTTGACATCGGAAACCGAAAAATTTTCTATATATTTCCATTGTGCATGTACACACTTGGCAGTTGCAATCAATGTGAGAATTGTACAACTATCTATGACTATAGTGAAAATTGTAAATTATGTAATCCTTGTAAATTACATAGAGGCTATGCAGTACAAATTAACGGATGTAGTTCATGTCTTGAGGAGGTGTGTGACTCACACCCTAGAGGGCATCTGTGCTCCAATTGTCATTATGATAAATGTCATCAGTGGGAGAATACTTACCCAGCTATGATTGGAAAGAATCCCAAACGTGATTTCAGTTTATTTCTACGAGATTGGTATCGTCGTGGATTTAAATTATTCTGGGAAGAGGAATCTGGTCTACGATTCAACTGCTGGGGTAACAAGACAATTTGGTTTCTACGTCATCGTTGTGATGACACCACCTACTATGACTATAAACCAAGTGATTTTTATTTGGCAGTTACCGAATGTAATTCACCATTTGAAAACATTGTATGTTATATTGCTTCAAATAGACAGATTGAAACTCTTGAATTTCATAATATGAATGCAAATAGTATCATTGACTATACAAAGAGATATGACAAGAGTGAAGTTACATTGTACTGTAGAAAATGTAACCCTGACTTTGCAGTCAATCAAGATCAATATACAGTGAATACAAATGATTTACCAGCATTAATGGTTCGCGACACTTGCCTATACATCGAAGATGATGAAATCTAAAAGTGTAGATTGAAAGACAATGTTGTATATATATGCATTTTATTAAGTCACATATTCACATACATTTTTAACTCACTTTACTCTTAGGACACTAAAATCAATCCTGGATAGGTCTGAGACGATATTTTCCACTAGAAAGTCATTGAGACTTGGATTGTCACCATAAATTTGGAGAAAATACTTGTAAGTATAGCCGCAACATTGGAACACCAAAAATATAGTATTGCATGGAAGCCACAGCTTTTAGTCGTTAGATCCTGTACCCTCTTCCGATTTTGAATAATAGTTTTCCCACTGCTCTCAATATAGTTGCTGATGTGAGGTGTGTAGAATGTATAGGGTAGCCCAAGAGGATCAAAAAATTCAATCGTCTTCATTGTTTGAAAGATGCACAGCCAATGACCCGTCAGCACAGTCGACGGACTGCTATTAACAATAATCAAGGTATTGTTGACACGTTGAATTTTTCCGAGATAGTCCGAGGGCAGACAATAGGATTTGTACTGAGACATGTAGGGGTCCATATTAAATACATTGATTATTTGACTGGTGTTCATGGCGCCAAGTCTAGTAGAACACTACCTTCGGGAGTGATTTCCCAATAGGTTTCATATTGATTTAGTGAGATTAGGGCAATACTCTCAGCCAATAGGTCGGCAAATGTACACTCTAAACGCACAGTCCCCGTACGTACTATACTCATATCCTGTGTACCCAACAAATCCAGTACAATGATACCATGTGTTTTAGCAAACATATCTTCGGTTATAACATTTTCAAATAGTTGTGAATCATGATCTAGGGTTTGCATGCTCAACTGATACAACGTTTTATAGGATCTTTCAAAAGATAGATTGTAGAGCGGAATGCCCTTTACTTTGCGCTCAAGAGATGAAAGTCCAAACATCTTGAATTTATGTGGGCATTCAATCCCTGATCCTAGTACACTAGCACTCTTTAAAATTGCCAAAGCTCGCTTTGACGGGATTTCACCATTTATAAAGTTTGACTCGGTGAAGGTGCGTGAGCCCATTGCAATATGGCGCTGAGTGGTGATTGTATGAGGAACAAGTAGTTTAATATTGTTGCCATTGGCTCTCAGTTTTTCCACGGCCAAAGCAACAGAACTCATAACCTGATGTTTGCGTACATGAAGTATTGCCGAGGTGAGGGAGAGACTTACATCAGGATTGGCAGCAAGTTCTTTTCTCAATATGAAATTGGAGGGTGCAAGCGTTAGTTTTATATCCACTTTAACATTGGGCGGCAGCCATAGGGGTATATTAAATATTTCATGATATATTTTTCCAACTAGATGTAATTCAGTAGTTGTAGCATTTTTAAGTGCATCTGTACTATCAGTACGAGTAATATATTCATATTCATTGGAGGTGCCTCTCAATTCCTTGTATGACTTGGGTGTCATCAGCATGAATTGCATATAGCTTGTATAATTTGAAAGATTGTTGCTTGTGCTCACCAGCGTGCCATTGATGTAGACACTAATTTGACGAAATAAATTATGTAGTATACAATTTTCATAGGATATCCCATCGCCCCGAATCAGCATTGTATTATTAGTTTTCCGGAATATCATTTGTAAATCTAAAAATGCTGTATACAAGTCCATGAAGTAGTCTTCATTAGAATAAACTTGAAAGTGAATCTTGTAAGAGTGGGGCTGTAGTCGATAATATTGCTCATAGTATCAATGCTTGACACTCACATCGACATTTTTGGCATTGAATAGATTCAATGAGGCGGTGATTGAAGGTTGAGAATCCTTATGCGGTAGGTAGGACATTTTAGGAGAAGAAATCTAGTTTCGATCTGACAATTTTCTTCCTGGGAATTCTGGTTAAACTACGTGTCGGCTTTTTCCTTCTTTTCTTTGACAAAAGGGGTGTCTTACGTTTCCGTCCTGAGTAGAGACTGATGAGTGATGCGTTGTTTCTTGACCTTTTTAAACCTTTACCATTCTGTTTTTAATTTCTCGCCAAGGGTTCGCGGGAAAACCTAAGATTTTCCGTAGCACTTTTTTTAAAATCCTTGCCAGAGCCCCAATCATATAGTGTAGAGGATGCAAAATCTGTCGCAGCCGGTACAAGATATTTTCTAGCCAGTGGTAGTGAAGAGCGAAACAGCTTAGCAAACCAACTGCCAAGACCATAGCCAGACATTGACGAGCGACCCTTATAATAGTCCATTCCATTGCCCTGTTGTCTCGGGCCAAGAGTATTAACATAGCAGTCATTATCAGGACAAGTGAATACCACTTTTCTATTAGACATCTTGCTGTTCAACGATGGGTCAAAAATGGCATGTAATCACAGCCAAACCTTTTGAAATTGCTAGGGGATCACCCACTTCGGTTCTTAGTGTTAACTGACAGAGTTCCAAATAGGAAGTGTTTACGGGAATATACTGAAGATGCTTTATATTGTAGTGATGAATATGTGCTTGATTGGTTTTTCGTTCAAGAACTCGTAGGAGGGGAACATTTGAATTACCAACCCGAGATGTTTCCACAAATGAAGCGATGAGAAATATACAAGTGTCTGTGAAGAAGGCAGGTGGATAGTCAGCAAAAATGAAATTAGTGTTTCCAGCACTTTTGCCATTGATCATATTGAGGTTAAAGCCAAGAAAGTCTCTTAGGTTATCAATGAAAATAACCTTTTCGTTGGCAATGGGCGAACTAATATAGATCTTACCCTCTTTCATTTAATAGTTGAAAGGAAAGGTACCCTTTTTATGAGCGGAAATTCTTTTATTGATGTTACGATATAAATCATTCATAAAGGTGAGTTCTCCGTAGGGTAATTCAATATATGGATAATCCAACCAATTGATTTTTTGAATTTGTTCTTGATCACCTGGTGGTGGCGGCCAATCATAGGGTCTAATTTTTATATCATATTTACGATCTTTTCTCAGGATGTCATAAGTATTTTTAAGAATACAGTCGACAAGAGCCACTTCATACTTTCCGTTAAATTTGATGGTGGGTGAGAGTTTCGGCCAAAAATCACTTGTTCTATTCAGATCATTGTAGAGAGGATCAGAAACATTGGACATGAAAGTCACATAGAAATCATTGGGCATTGTTAATATCTTCAGCACTGACCCAAGAATCAAAATCTGAGTTGTATCCTAGCCATCGAACAAGCAACTGTTTCTTGCCATGGCGTGTACGACTCTTTAATATCTTTTCAATTTGATAAATTTCAGTAGTGTTTCTAACTTTTTGCAGTTCATATTCATAAAAACCGCCGAGAATCTCATCATCTTTGGTGTCTCGCAGTCGATAAGTTATGGGTATGGTGTCTAGGATTTAGGACACTTTAAAAAGTTCGGTGCTCCATGAATAATTCCCTTTTTCAAAAATATTGGTGGTTCTATTAATTCGAACAGTATCACCAACATTGAATTTCTTATTTTTTTCTTCTCATTGCCATTGGAGTATTGCTTTAGAAAAGCATCAAATGTATTTTCATTGTAGTGAACATCAGTTGGTGTAGAGTTGGACAGAGATCGATGGGGTCGATGGTTGTATATCTGCATGATTTTATCTAAATCATGAATAAAAGCCGGTGTATTTTTCAATGTGCAATATCTTGAAATTAATAGACGAATCGTTCTTATTAATCGTTCAGCTAATGCAGCCTTTATCGGACTGTGACTATGATAAAGTGTTGTATTATGTTCAAAAGAACCTTTTGCACATGGGGATTAACAAATTCACTGCCACGATCCGATTGAATTTTTCTATACGAATCCTGTTCAAGAATACTTTCAATGGCCCGAGCAACTTCAATACCTCTCTTTGATCGTAGTGGAATGGCATAGGCATAGCGACTAAACATACTGATTTTCACTCGAATATATTTGTAGGGCGCATTGTGACGTTGTTGAAGCGCGTCTAGAGTTAAAAGATCCATTTGCATTATATGCAGAGGGAAAAAGGCTTTAGTTTGTCGATATTGTTTACTGTGTAGACTGTGATTCTGATGTAGTTTGTAACTTGACTCCTTTTCTAGGGAATGTTTTGCTTTTCCCAATGTGGTGCCAGAGACAGCTTTAGAAAGCGTTTTTTGGGAACTTAAACTTCTTACCTTGCCGACATTTTCATAAACACCTTTCAAAACTTCAACCATTTTGTGCGTAGACACGGACCTTAGTGACCACTCCACTGGGAATAAATGGCAAGTAAATCAATTTGTACTCAAGGTTCCCTTGAAAGCTCGGATGGCTTAAAATCAGAGGCGCTGCTGCTATCATCTTAAACTACTGAATCTTCTTCTTTTTTAAATGGTGTTGTTGGAGGACTATATTGCCTTAGTTTTTGTAGACTTCTCTTATTTACAATAAGACTTTGGGGAAAGTTAGATACACACAGAAAGGTGTATAGATTATTGTCAAAGGATATAAGTTCCTTACGATTCGTTACCATATCACAAATTAAATCAACTAGATTATTACTCTTTCCCTGAATTATAATTCGTTTCACTGTGCTATCGACTTGAACTTGATCGTGAGTGTCCAACACGAGATAAAATAATACTCTTTTACTCTGTTTTCGATAGGTCAGTGGCAATAGGTTTCCAATTTTCAATAAAATCGAATTCAAGTCCTTTTTCTTTGATTTTGCAGAATCTTGAGGAGATGCTTCCTTTTTAGAAGGGTCGGCGACGGGTCTCTCACGATATGGTCTATGTTTTTCCATACTTCGCAATGCATCTTGGAGTAAAAGCAGTTTTTTGTCATCGGCAATATTCTTATCATTAATGAATTTGCTTAGATTGTCTTCAAAATGTTCGACGGGCGAGAGGACAAGTTCAAATGGTGTCAATTTATAGGGTTTTGCCATTCTCTCTCTCTAGAGAAAACTGTTTAGAAGTCCTGCAATTATTGGCAGTAAAAGTGTGAAAAAGCTACCGCCCGCTTGAAGGAGCCGTTTTCTTTTGAAATTGTTCCCTTGTTTTTACAAGCCAAGGCGCGTACAGTGGAACGATGTTGGTTTGTCTGTTGTCTAACACCTCCTGGCAGTTGAACATTGCCCTCAGTTAAATTTAACCAAAGTTCAGATATTAGATTAATGAAATCATTGTCAACCCCATGTTTGAGTATAGCCTTCCTAAGCAGTAGTTTTGAAGTGCTTAAAACGGAAAACAGATGCCGTTGTTCGTGTAGTTTCTTCAGTGTCATAATGGAGACTAATAGTCTTTTCTACTGTTCACCGGAAGATATACTGTAATTTCATTATTGAAAATGTTGGTGACTACACGTAAATCCTCGGGCGTGCTCTTATTAATATCCAGAAAATTTTACCGTTTGGTATTTCTTTGCACGTTTGTTTCCGCTTAAATTATAATTTTCGGGGGGCGGGTTTTTAGCGTATTTTGTATTTTTTGGCGCTAGATAGAAAACCCCACGACTCAATAGATAATATGGACAGTGCAATTCAAAGCAAGGGTTCACATAGATTTGCTCTGATGAAACAGATGGTGTAGAACTAGAGTAACGGTAATGTGTTCATGATGGGAGTGAACGGTGAACAATTGTAGCATTTCCTGTGAGAATTGTTCAATGGATTCAGCCAAATCATCAATAATCAACCACGAGTTCGATTCAATACCATTGAAAACATCAAGTCCCCGTATGAATTGTATTGGTATGGTTGTGGCAATAGCTTTTATTTTATCATAGGACTCTTTCCAAATACTATAGCAATAGTAGATTTTTTTCGGCTTTTCCAAAAACATTTTATCGCAATTTTGAATTATTCTAGCTAAAAGTGTTGTTTTCCCCGACATTGAGGGACCACACAGAAACGATCTGAAGGGTGTTTTAAATTGATACATGCTGCTGACAACAGTCGGACTATAACTAACTGTAAATCATATGTGCTCAATGAATAAGTAGTAATTTTCCCGTCTATTCAAGAACAACAAAAACAATATTTCATGGCAGCATTTATTTCGACACTGCATGAAAATATTTGTTCAACATGAACAACGATAAAAATAATAACACTTGTTCAACATGATAAAATTTCATGGTCAACATGAAAACTCTATTTGTTCAACATGAACTGCAATGATAACACTTTATAAATAAGCACCTATTGTCCATCAGCAGCACTTTTTTGTACAACAATTTATGTACAATAAAAAACACTTTTTGTCCAGCAACTTAAACACTTTTCTGTACAAAAAAAACAACAAACACTTTTCTATACTACACTTTTTGTACAACAAAATACACACACTTGGAAATTGCTAGCAGAGTTGAACGTTATGAATTTAAAAATAGGGTCCCCCCCCCACACCCCCGGGGGCCGCGGGGGCGAAGGCCGGCCGGCCGCGGGCGGGGACCCCCCAACCCCCTGGGTGGCCGCGGGAAGGGACCCCCCCCGGGAGCGGCGGTGGAAAAAGAATAGTTGTCGTCACTGCTACAGGTTAGTTGAGGTTGGGTTAGTGCTTGGGCTAGATGAACAGGTTGGGTTGGTGGTTAGTCAGGTTAGGGTAATTTATCCAGACCAAGTTGATTGCGATAGTCAATGCATTCAACTCGGTCTGAAATACGGTAGTGGCCGTGGGGTAGAACACTCACACCATTCTCGAGCACATAGACTTTGTCGGATATACAAGATATTGAATTCTTTTCCACTCTCACAGTATAATTTCCAAACTGTAGATAGCGAATTGCAAGCACTTGTGCTCTTGGCACTAGGCTACTTTCTACACAGTCTCTGTACACACTCATTTTAAAATTGCTCTTTACAAAATGTGTAGGCACCCCTTTACACGCCTTTTTTTCGTCCCCACTAGGAGTTTCCACGCAATAGACTTTGAGACCCGGGAACACCCCCCTGGATATCAAATCACTCCCCGTCTCTGATTTTAATTTTAATAGTTGGTTGGGGGCTTGACGTTTCACCAACTCGGGGTAGAGAGATGGATTCCAGTTGGTGAAATCCATCCGCGAGCTGATGTGCACCCCTTTTCTAAATCACCCAATAAATCTTCAGTCCCATTTACCTTTAACAGCAGAGAATCTGTATCACCATAGTAAACTGGACCCTCCCCCTCCCGGGGAAATTGCACCTTGCACACATTCTAAAAAAACGACAACATGAGCTTTTTTGAAATTTCCAGTACTGTACTGCCGCCTGCAATATTCTTGTTCAGAACTAAATTTCGCTTTCGCCTGTATAGAAGAACCATGCCAGTCTCTATGCTCGTGAACGATGTAAAATCGGGGTCTGCAATAATTCGTGCACACTCTAGAGGGTCAGTCACAACGTCACAGCGAGATCTATTACGAACGCTTTCACACATTTTGCCAAACGCTGAATTTAGGATGAGCTTATACATTTCCGTCTCCACCTTTGAATGTTCCTTAGAGCATTTATCGACACAAGTGTTGATAAACTTTTCAAGGAGGGTCGCTGATTGAACTGCAGGACCCTTTGTATTTTAGTGATTTTGAAACCGATGCTCACCAAACATTGCAAAATCACATAGTTAACAACAATATTATCTTTATGGTCCAAATAAGCAATCAGTTTCTGTTTAGAGGGAGTCCAGTGCATCCCCATATCCTCAACCAATGAGCGATTGTAGGGGCTCAGAGAGCCCCTGCTCACGGGCCGATTGATACAGGGAAAGACAAAATCTTTGACTGAGTCGTGAAGCGCCAGCGGAATGTCACCATCAACTTCAAAGAACCATCCTTGTGGCCCATTGTCCTCGACGGTGGTAATGTCAGGGAACTCACAAGGATTCTCAAGCCATTGATAGTCCCCACACGGCAAAGAGCAGTGGGACATTGCCAAGGGGTACAACGAGTTCATGTCCAAGAGCACTGCATTTGACTTTGCACCGGTGCATTGTTCACTCGGATCGGTTGATAAGACGCGGTCCCCATGAAAAACGTACACTCCCCTCATTGAACGCTCTAAAAAAAGGTGCTGATCTATGTCGGTGATTAGACCTATTTCCTCCCTGCTAATTTTTAAAATTAAATCCATCACTAAATGGGGTGTAGAAAAATAATAGCTTATATCTAACCCAAGCTCTGAATAGATCTGGTCTGTGTTCTTACAAAGTATATCCAACAGAGTTAGAACGTCACTGGCCAAGTACAGTCTACAATAATCCCACCCATTTTTACAATCCCCCTTGGACCACACCTTCTTGGCAAACACATACTCCTCGGCTGTGCATTCACTGTTGGTCAGTGAATTGTAAAAAGCTTCAATTGGAGGTAGTTTCTCCTCACTTAAGCGTGCGCCAGAACAGTAATAATTGTATGCGTATATACCTTTACAGGTCAACATGTCACACATTTCACTGTCTGGAAAGTGCTGTTTAAGCAAGGGAAAGCTATCAAAATTGTCGCTTTTTTGCACTTGAATCAATTGAGTCAATGCCTTGGGGACAAAACTAAAAGAATCTAAAAACCTGATTTTATTCCAACACGTGTGCCCATTATCCACTGCCTGCCATTTCAGTTCGAGAAGCAATAACTTCTCAGCTGATTTGGGAATAATGTTGTAGGTAAATGAACTATTTACCCATGGACAATCTACTCCCCCTCCCTCCCCATGCATACGTGCCAGTGCCGATAAAATAAATTTTAAGTCATAATTGGAATTATGAATAAAAACAGGGATAAAAAACTGCTGGCTCACATTTAAATTACACGATTGCTGCGCAACCCCCCTAAAATTACTACCCCCCGAGGATATTTCCTGCCACCAATGTTCATGATCTCTAACTTTCCCCCGCCCCCCACGTTTCCCTTTCGTCCCCTTATCCCTCTCTGTAAACTCCCCCGTACAACCCCAACATTTTTTTTTTATTTTTAATCGCGAGACGATCCTCTACAGACAACACCATTAGATAATGCGTATTTCTCAAACGAGAAATAGCACCATGAGCCGTGCCAATCAGTTTAGTCAATGCCTTGACCATGCACTCGGGTCCCTCATCTAATGTTTCAACTATTTCTAACAACCGCATGGTGTTAGAATTGTCTCGTTGCGCATGAGCGCAGGACACTGCAATGGCCAGGTGTTCTTCGACTCGATTTGGAAATTTGGGATCATTCACTTCCACCAACTTAGCCTAGCAGTCTACAGATATTGCTTTGCATTGGAGGAGGGTGTTTTGGAAATTTTGGAAACGTAAAATGGACCTATCCCCTGAATAAGTTTCCGCTGTCTGGTAGCCATCACGTCTACAATATTTCATATGATGTCGCAAATTTAGTTCAGTCCAAAATCTAGAGAGGTATGTTGGACAGTAGAAACGGGTCCCCTTATTCTTACCCTCCCCCAGAACTCTACTAATGTCAGTGACAGGGTTAAAATGACCGATTGTGTTCGGTTGACTAGGTGGTATGTAAAGCAACCAAACCAAGAGTTTAACCAAATCAACTGAGGGGCCCCTGACAGGGAAGACCACCCCCTTCTTTTTAGAGTGAACCCCATCTTCAAATTCTGTTTCATACTGGACCACAGTAACGCTGATATTCAAATGGGCATTAGCCCTTTCAAAAATGTCAATAGATCGAAGCGTTACTGGGTATTTCCCCCCTAGGCAAGAAAAATCTACAACTGGGAAAACGGACCCCTCCTTCCCATGTACAGCCCAGTGATCTAAATTCGTCTTGGTAGCGTCATCTGCTAGAGGCTGAAAAGCTGATATGAGGACAGCATATCTGAAATACTTTTGAACTGTTTCAAAACGGATCCGCTAGACACCACGACAACCTACTAGATCTGGATTATATTTTAAAACTACAGACCTGTCCCCACCTGCCCCCCCCTCTTATAATAAAATCGTTCTTAATTTTACATATATTTACGCTTAAATTTTCAACAAAAAGAACTAGAGACCCACTACTGTTTTCATTATAGTTCTCGAGATGTGTTATAATTTGATCGACCCAATCTAAGAAAACACCCTCAAAAATTTTCTAAATTCGAATAAACCAAACGCATCTCGGAATGTACATAATGATAGTACACTTAATTTTTCCCCTCATTCAAATAGAACACTTTTAAAACAATAGGGGCCTTAATTAAATCCCTACCTCCCCACAATTGAATCTGGTTCTCCATAAGTGCACGAATTTTATCTACATAGTTGTGTACAATTTCTATAGGATCAAAAACAAAATTACCACACAAAAGCGAATTAAAGGGATCCCCAAACGCTGCAGTGTAAACAACAAGATGATTCAATAGTCTGTTGGACAGCTGAAAGTCTTGGGGAGTTGTATCCCCCTCCCCCGCTGGGCTATTACCCCCTCCCCCCAGTTGGTCAACAATATATGGCGCCTGCTCCACTTCAGGTGTTTGCAGTGGAGTCGTTTGGGTATCGGAGGCTGGAGGGTTCCCTGTTAATTACCGTGTAAAATAATCGAAAAATTGCAATGTGTTTTGACTCAAGTCCCCCTGTTCAACTGTGCTACTATCTAAATTAGTTAAAAAATCAGCTATAAAGTCGTCAATATTAAAAGGTACTTCAATGCTATCGTCCCATGTTGAATTGTTGGGGGGCTCCACATGTGCCTCCTCTCCGTCCCCTTCTTAGCTCGATGGCGAATATGGGACCAATGCTGGCCCAATATATACATGAAAAAATAGCTTATTTTCAAAGTGTTGAAATCATCCCTACTGTTTTTAAAATTTGGATTATTATTGCTTAATAACATTTGGTTAATTCAACTGAAGATAATCTAAGATATGATATAGAAGGCAACAATTTGATCGTTTATTTTCAAAGTGTTAAAAAAAATTTTTTCTCTGTACTGTCCCGCATTGCTTCTCGCGGCGCAACCCTGTGGCACTTCTCGGGGCCCACCACACTTCCCGCAATGCTTCTCTGACCCGTGGTGCATCCCTGACCCACGGCGCATCCCCCAACGCTTCCCTGACTCGTGGCGCATCCCTGTGGCTCTTCCCTGACCCGTGGTGCTTCCCCCTGCGCTCCCCTGACTCGTGGCGCATCCCTGTGGCACTTCCCTGACCCGTGGCGCATCCCCCGGCGCTTCCCTAACCATGCCCCCACTGCACTTCCCGGACCCACCGGCGCATTCCGGGCTCCGCGACCCTTATTGTAGGCCACCGCACGAGTGGTTGAAATGAAAAGCCTGAACTTCAGACGAGAAAACAGTACACTTAAATGCTGTAAACCGTTAACTCAGTATATCGTCAACAATTTTTCCCCATCACTAAAATATTGGCAAGGGTTGTAAGATTGAAGGCTATTTTAAAATATCCTTGCGCAAATTACGGGATCCATATGTGACAAATAGATAAATGTGAATAATCTCTCTCTCAGTTCCTTCTCTTGAAACTATGTGATAATCAATTGTGAAAAATATGGGGATTTTGAGTTTCAAATGGTGAGCATTAATTGAAATTACCCATGAAAAATATTCGCTTATGTGATAGCGGCGAAGAGATAGGGGTGAATGCATAGAAAATATCAAAGATTAGAAAAAATAGCATTTTGAGTTTCAAAGGCGGTGATTATTAATAGAAATTACCTAAAAATATTCGCTTATGAGATATCGAAGCGATAGCAAAGATTAGAAAAGAGTGGTTTCTATGCAAAAAATTATATTTAGATATGTAATATGGAGTTAATATCTCACAGAGATAAGTTTATATTGGGATTGAAAAGGACTAAAAATTGGAAGAAATAGAAAGGTAAGAAAAAATGCTTACATTTTTATATCCCGACTGCACTTGGGTGCCAGATGGTCCGGGTCGTGTGTTTTGGAGGGTGGATGGGGTGGCGTCGCTATGTTCTTGCGCGACTGGGCCGGCTATTTCACGATCTTGCATAGCTTCGGCAGGGTTCACCATATTATAAGAAGCCGCCCACTCTCTCTTTAACTTAAACCCAGGCTGCATTGGGGCTGGCACTGATGGGGCTGCCTCGTCATCTCTGGCTTTCTTGGAAGGAGGGGGCACGCATTCTTCATAATTGGCCTTAAAAAGAAGTGAAAAAATTAGTATCTAAATAATTTTCCCCTTTTTCACAGAATAAAAATTAGTAGTCCCCTATCCTAACCTAGCCATAATTTTGTCTAGAAAACATTTGTCTCAAAGAAGCCCCTCCCCCCCATTTTAAGTAAAGCAAAAGTTAAAATTTACGAGAAATATACTAAACTCAGGAATCAAATGCTATTCAATCTACGCATAATAAAGTTATTTATTATTTTTCTTAAAAATCCCGGGCCCTGGTCAGTAAATCAAAATTCAAATTTGATATGAAGAAGCTATGATGTTAATTTGTTCAAAAGTATCCTTTTTCTGTGAGACCTTGTGGTTAAGATGATCACGTACGGATTATGAGGCCGGATATACTTTTAAAAGGGTGATAGTAATTATCACCTGTTTAAATCAAAGTGGAAATGTTTAAGTCAAGCTAGCGGCGGCTTAAATAGAAACGGTTTATTAATAGCTAAGGGATTGTCACTTTAGATAGAAATTGAGGAAGCAAGAATTATATCGATAAAAAGAGTATTATTTCTATTGCAAGAATTAAAGTCGTAAGGAGTGGGGGGTTTAGATGGTTAAACAGAGCATATTTTATAGTCTTCTAACGACTATAAAGATAGCATAGTGGAGTTTGTATTAGAGTGGGAGGCGGGAGGGGGGATTTAGCGGGAAATATAGAGGGAAGTAATTTATCAAAAAGGTATTTCTTTTTGAGATAATTTGGAGTTGTAAGAGAAGGGGGGAGGGAAGGGGATATTGTTAGACCCTAATTTAAAAATAACTTGTTTCTCTACTTTTATATAGGTTGCATAGGCATAGCTTATTTATTACCTAAAATCGTTTTAATTTGACGGAAGAATAGTTCCGTTGACCGTGTTTGTAAACCGGAAAGGGTGATAGCTAATTATAGGCCTCACATTGGAGTCTTGTGTCAAAACAGAGCGGGTTAATAACAACAGTGACGGAAGTCAGTAGACGCTTTAGCTGGAAATATAGAAGGAGGGATAATTATTTCTTTGTGCGAGAATTTTGGTTGTAAAACAAAGGGGGATGGGGTTAGGTTTTGAGGGTAAAAGAATATATTTTATGTTTTCCTAGTGAGTAAAGTGATGTTTGTATTGTATGTGGGGGGGGGGGTTTACCCGAATATAGTAGAGGGTGACCACGGAAAACAATTTTATTTTGAAAATAAAAATAATGAAAACAGAACTTACATGGTAAATTGAAGTTGCCAAGGCTTCAAGTTCATCAATAATTTCATGTGTTCTATCCATTGTGTCACAATACTTTCTAATAAATTAATCACATTGCATGTCCGTTGTATACGAAATCTCAAGGGTGAATTGTTATGTAATGGGGAAATCATATGTAAGCACGCCTCTGATTGGCTGAGAAGGGGGATGTATCCGACTCGATGATTGGCTGAGAAGGAAACATGTGATCTAACTGTTTCCGGGAAAGTCTTAACATTTTGGCTCGAGAGCAACAACAACAAATACTATTTCTGGACACCATGACATTCACGATCGATTACGCAATCAATTTCTCGGAAATTCACTTCCCCCTCGAGTCCTAGATCAATAACATTGTTTCCCGTTAGAATTCAATGCGCATGTGCAATCTTCGCCCCATAGCTATTACACATAGAAACATCAAATAACTCGACCTTGGAAAAAGAGGTCATTGACCGATTACGCAATCATTCTCCCTATGGAGGCTATGCCCTTATTTGGACCATAAACCACGTGGTGATCGTGGGAGTTTTAAAAAAAAGTGTCCGGATCGGGATTCGAAGGGGTGGTGTAATCGTGGGACCTTCTGACCCCTCTCTACTAGGACTATAGACTAGCTTTAGAATTTTTAACATTAGCTTGAAATTCAATGTTGTATAGAGAGAAATATTCGGATTCTCAGAGTTCATATTATGTGAAAACACTTCTGGATCCATGGGAAAATGCTTTATTTTGGATCTGTCGATGTTGCGTTTCTATTATTCTACGACAATATTTTGGCAATAGGGCCATGGAATCATTGCTCATCTTAAGCACTTGTGGTGAAGTGAATAATGTTTTGGCCGCAAGAGGTAGTAAAGTGGACAGGTTATGACCACTAGTTGGGGCGGGGTAACTACGTTGGACCTATTCCGACGTACTGAAGTACAGGAGGGTTACTGCCCTAGATTGGGTGAAGGGGTAATCGGGGTGAGTTGATAGTGGGGCTAGCAACTATGAGTAGCGTCTTAATCTGTGGGTAGACGAATGTAACTATAAGGAGACATTTCCTAATGAGCTGGAGAGAAGACATATATTAATTTTTGATTACTTTTAATTGACTCTAAGCAATGACGGTACAGAGTGATTGAGTCTGAACAACAGTGGTACAAGGTATTCACTCTAGGCAACATGGAACAGGGAATAGGGTCCCAACAGATTAAAATACAAGATATAACTTAAAACCATAAGAAAATACATACACTTACATCGACTCAAAGCAATCCGAAATTTCGGCAATGACCAGAGGTTAAAAATATCTCAGAGTAAAAAAGTCAACAGTCGAAGGCAACTTGCTTATATTTGATTATGCCCAAACGCATGTCCAGCCTCAAACCAGGACGTGGATATTTCTCAGTTTCCTCTTTCAAAACTCCGCGTCCTGGTAGCTTTGGTTTTTATGGTTACTGCAAAACTTTTTATCTTAGTAAAATGGCTAAAACTTAGTAGCTTGTGTCTTTCGTCTTTTAATCTGTTTTATTAAAACAGAATTCTGACTAGAATTATCAGCTTACTACACACTTTTAGATTATGTTTGCCTTCAGTCGGGAAGTGATACCTGTTTTCTTCAAAGTTTGACCGCTTTCTATCAAATGCCGCCTTGCTTTCTGCCTGCTTTCTTCCCACAAAAAATGCTTTCTATCAATTTTGCAATCGAAAACCAGAATCATGGCTCGAAGGAAAGAAAGCTTATTGGGATAGCTTTAGAAACCGCTTTCTATCAAATGCCGCCTTGCTTTCTGCCTGCTTTCTTCCCACAAAAAATGCTTTCTATCAATTTTGCAATCGAAAACCAGAATCATGGCTCGAAGGAAAGAAAGCTTATTGGGATAGCTTTAGAAAGTCATCTCTGACCTACACTATGAAGATCTATTTTTGTTCTTACACAGTCTGGCTCAAGGACAAGCGAAAATTCGTTTTTGTTTTTGAGGCCCAGACAGTAATCATACACCGATATCCGAAATATAACATAATACTCGTCACTCCATGTTGATATCTTCAATGTCGGTTAAAAATGCAAAAGGATTATAAATACCACCCTTACAACATTCTCTCAATAAACGGGCATCGTCAGCATCGAAAAAACATGCCCAAACCGAAGTGTTGCACCTGCAATATAATGGAGCAACGGTTGACCGGGGAGATGATTCCTACATCTCCTTAGATGAAATTATTCCGCATAGGGCCAATGAACTATATTGGGTTCAATTACATAGTACAAAGCTATCGGGATTGTACCTGTTTTTATTTACTGTGGCCAAACTTGGAGACCTGGTATTTCTATTGCATGCTGAATGCTCAAAAACTTAAAATCTGTGGAGCTTTGCTAGCAGTTTTTGTGTTCAGGACTAATAAGACCTCCAAGCTAGTGCTATATGTTGATCCATATAGAAGAAGAAAATTTTCTACCCCAGGTCCTGAGGAGTTTTTTTCCATCCCATGATTCTTAATCCCCGGTTATAAATCATCTTGATTTATAAATCACGCTGTCTCTTTGGTTTGTTTCAGACATAAAAGCGGATACACACATACATAATTTGCATCCTGTCTAAATAAAATATAATTTTTGATCGTTAATATATTATTAAAGTGAGGACAAGTACTTTCATTTATTTGTGTAGCTGCTAATTTTCTTTATCCCTGGGGGGGGGGGGGTCTTTGTAGCTTTGAATTGTCTCCACTTCTTTTTTAGTGCTTCTAATTTATGTCCCCGGAAAAGAAAGGATAACCAAATTAAGGTCCAGGTAAATTTTAAGTAATTGACCTAAAAAAAAATTAAGAACTGAACATTTTCCGTTCAGTACTTTTTTAAAAATTATATCATCCTTTTTTCGTTTTTTTTTCAAAATTCTTGAAACTTTTATTGTGATAAGATGTATTAACATAGATATATGAAGTTTATAAATAAAAGCTAGATACATCTAAATGACAGAGGTAGACTGTTTGGAGATTTTTTAAAGATTTCTGCTCAAAGTTTATAACCCGAAACATAATCCTTTCGATACAAACCTTGGGATACAGTCTTTCGTTTGATTCTAAGGAAAAGGATTAGTCAAGTAAAACCCGATACCTACTCATCATTGCTATGGCTTCAAATGTTTTTGCCCTTTCTATCTTTTATCAAACAGTTCGTGGTAACGAACTGTAAGTAAGGAGCGACCCGGCTCAATGGTAACCGAAACTCTAGAAAACGGGTTTTTGATACCAATAGATATATCAAAAGAATAAGATTCTAATGTTGATTTCAAATATATAACTTTCATTAAGTTTAGTACTACCTATCAAAAGTTACGCGCCTGAGAAAATTTGACTGATTTTCAAAAAAGGGGGAAAGACCCCCTAAAAGTTATAGAACCTCAATGACAATCACACCATCATATTCAGCGTATCATAGACCCCTGCTGTAGTATTTTCAAGCTCCCATCTAAAAAAGGATGGAATTTTATATTGTTTTCAAGAAGAAAGATCACGGAGGCGTGTTTATTTGTTTGTTTGTTTTTTTTTGTTTTTTTTCCAGGGGTGATCTTATAGACCCAGAATTACTATAATATCTTAGATGGCCTCAATCGAATGGAAATCAAAAGTTCTAGTGTCATTTTTAAGTGACCAAAAAAAATGGAGGGCAACTAGGCTCCATCCCACGCTCATTTTTTTTCCAAAGTCACCCGATCAAAATTTTGAGATAGCCATTTTGTTCAGCATAGTCGAAAATATGATAATTATGTCTTTCAGGGTAACTTGATCCCCCGAAGTTCCCAGAGAGAGGGCTAAAAGTTCTGAACTTTACCCAATGTTAACATATATTATTTGTTATTGGGAAGTATACAGAAGTTTTCAGGAGGTTTTTTTTCTGGTAGTGGGAGGGATGGGTGGGTCGGTGGTTATGTTGGAGGATCTGTTCATGAAGGAAGTTTTCATGGGGGAAGGGAAATTGCCATGAAGGGGGCGCCAGACTTGCTAGCATTATTTATAGGTTATTGGGAAGTATACAACCATTTTCAGGAAGGATTTTTTCTGGAGGGGGGGCTAGAGGAGGGGGTTACTCTGGAAAATATTTCCGTGGAGGATATTTCTTTGGGGTAAGGGACATTTCTATGAAGGGGGCACCGGATTTCCAAGCATTATTTAAAAAACGATCAGAAATTAAATAAAAAACAAGTTTTTTCAACTGAAATGTAAGAAGTAATATTAGAACTTAAAACGAACAGAAATTATAACGTATGTGAGGGGGTTCTCCGGAATCTATTCTAATTAAACGGCCTTTGTGATTCAGGGGTTTGTGAATCAAATGTTTTTTTAACTTTTAACGTAAAGAGCGTGGTATTGACTAAGGGGAGACCCCCCTTATATACGTAATAACATATACGTTATAAAAAAAAAACAATAAAAAAACAAGCAATACGGCTCAATAGTAATCGAAACTTTTAAAAACGGAATTTTTATGTCAATAAATGAATCAAAAGAATGTGTTTATAATACTGATTCTAAATATATAAATTTTATTAAGTTTAGTATTACTCATCAAAGGCTACGAGCCTGAGAAAATTTACTCGATTTTTAAAGAGGGGGAAACATCCCCTACAAATGAAAGAATTTTAATGAAAATCACAACGTCAGATTCAGCGTATCAGAAAACCCTTTTACATAGGTTTCAAGCTCATATCTGCAAAAATCTGCAACTTTGTATTTTTTGCCAGAAGAAAAATATACGAATATAGAAGTTAGTTACGCTACGTAAGTTAATTTGTAAAAACATCCATTTAGCAAAAGAAAATTAAAATTTTTATTAAAATAAAAGATGTATTAAATAAAAAAAGAACAGAAATTAAATAAAAAAAAAACATGTTTTTTTAACTGAAAGTAATGAGTAATATAAAACTTAAAAAGAACAGAAATTATTCTGTATTCGAAAGGGACTGGCCCTTCCTCAACGCCTCGCTTTTTGCGCTAAGGTTAGATTCTTTCATACAACTCTACTTTTCAAAACAATAAAAAAGTTTAGCGTAAAGAGCGAGGCGCTGAGGAGGGGACAGCCCCCTTCATATACGGAATAATTTCTGTTCGTTTTAAGTTTTAATGTCGCTCCTTACTTTCAGTTTAAAAAACTTGTTTTTTTTATTTAATATCTATAAGGCGTCAAACAATGGTCCCAAGCGTTGTTATTCAGAATGGCACCTATACTCCTGAAAGTTGAATTTCTGGAAGTACAAACCCCGACACGATAACTTTACACTCTACTGTGTTCAAACAAGTCGTTGTAAGGAACACTAAAGAAAGATAACTCTTAACGAATAGTAAAAATTTAACGAATTGTAACCAAAACTCCAAAGAGAGGAATTTTGATAACAATTAATGCATAAAAAATGGCCTTTTATGCTGATTCTAAAGATATAACATTCATTAAGTTTAAAGTTACCCATCAAAAGCTACTAGCCTGAGAAAATCTGATTTGTTTTTGGAAAGGGGGAAAGACCCCCCAGGAGGCAAGTAATCTAAGCAAAAATCCCAGAATCAAATTTAGGACACCAGAGAGCCCTGTTGTAGAGGTTTCAAGCCCCGGTCTACAAAAATGTAGAATTTTGTATTTGTTTTCCTAGAAGAAAAATCACGGATACCCTTTTATTTTTCTTTCTTGTTTCGAATTTGGCAACAGCCATGATGAAGGTGGGTGATGGGTCATTGTGTAGCCGAAGAGGTGCTACCAGATGCCCTAAAGTGTGTATTTTAATGCAAAAATTTTTCCAACTATTAGTCAGCCTTCAGATACATAAAGAATGAGTTATGGGGAATGACGGTGGATTGTAAATTGATATCTAATCCCTCTTGATTCTCGAGAGTATTTTTAGTCTAACCCTTTTGTTACTGGTGCTAAGGAGTAACCCCCCCCCCTCTTTGTGAAAATATTTTTCTGTGTAGAATAAAAGATTGCATTCACATGCCTACCGAGACAGAGACGCAAAAGAGGGGGCAATATGATCTTTACCAGGAAATTTCTTGGAAAGGAGTAGGGTACAGTTTGTTACACGAACTGTTTGACCCAAGGCTCTCTTAAATCTGTAAGAGGGCTACTAATACATCCTTCAACTCCAATTTTTTACATTCAAGTTTAACGTGCGTAAAACAATGCTTCAAGAATGACATTCCTCAAACAGTTCATGGTAACAAACTGTAAGTAAGGAGCGACCAAGCTCAATAGTAACCGAAACTCTAAAAAACGGAATTCTGATACCAATAGATACATCAAAAGTTACGCGCCTGAGAAAATTTGCCCGATTTTCGAAAAAAGGGGGACCCCCCCTCTCCCCTAAAAGTAATAGAACATTAATAAAAATCAAACAATCAGATTCAGCGTATCAGAGAACCCTACTGTTTAGGTTTCAAGCTCCTATCTTCAAAAATGTGGAATTTTGTATTATTGCCAGAAGAAAGATCAGGAATGCGTGTTTATTTGTTTTTTGTTTTGTTTTTCCCAGGGGTGATTGTATCGACCCTGTGGTCCTAGAATATCGTAGGGGGGCTCATTTGAACGGAAATTAAAAGTTCTAGTGCCCTTTTTAAGTGACCAAAAAATGGAGGGCAACTAGGCCCCCTCAAACGCTCATTTATTTCCCAAAGTCACCCGATAAAAAATTGAGACAACCATTCTGTTCAGCATGGTCGAAAATATAATAAATATGTCTTTTAGGATGACTTAATCCCCCAAAGTCCCCGGGGGAAGGGCAGCAAGTTGTGAACTTTACCCATTGTTTACATATAGTATTGATTATTGGAAGGTATACAGACGTTTTCAGGGGGATTTTTCAGGTGGAGGGGGGGGGGCCGGGGGAGAAGATTACGTGGGAGGATCTTTCCACGGAGGAATTATCGAAAAATGTAATAACCATGTCTTTGAGGATGATTTAATCCCCCATATTCCCCGGGGGAAGGGCTGACAGTTATGAACTTTACCCAATGTTTACATATAGTATTGGTTATTGGGAAGTATACAGACGTTTTCAGTGTAACTTTTAGTGTAACTTTGGGAGAATCTTTTCATGGAGGAACTTTTCATGGGGGAAGGGACATTGCTATGAAGGGGGTACCGGATTTCCCAGTACTATTTAAAAAAAAGATCAGAAATTAAATAAAAAAAAAGGTTTTCAACTGAAAGTAAGGAGCAACATCAAAACTTAAGACGAACAGAAGTTATTACGTATATAAGTGGGTTCGCCCCCTTGTCAATACCTAGCTCTTTAAGACAAAGACCTTTTAGAACTTTCATAAGAGCTATTTATTCTAATTAACGGCCTTTGTGATTAAGGGGTCATTTTTAAAGTATTTGAAAAAAATTTGAACTTTAGCGTAAAGAGCGAGGTATTGACTAGGGATTGAACACCCTAATATACGTTTTAAAAATATATGAATATAGAAGTTCGCTACGTAAGTTAATTCGCAAGTTATGTATCTTTATTACTAATAAAAACATTCGTAAATAAAATTAAACAACTTTCGAGGGAGCCATCTAACCAAAAAAAGTAGGATTAATGTGCAATTTTGGTTTTAACTATTCATATGGGGTGAGCCCTAATCAAAACGTGCATTAACTAAAAAATGTTCAAAGTTAAACACAAAAAACAAGTTTTTTTAACTGAAAGTAAGGAGTAACATTAAAACTTAAAACGAACAGAAATTATTACGTATATGAAAGGGGCTGTCCCCTCCTCAGCGCCTTGCTCTTAACGTTAAAGTTTTTTATTGTTTAAAAAAGTAAAGTTGTGAAACAGAGTAAAACTTAAGCGGAAAGAGCAAGTCATTGAGGAGGGGACTGCCCCTTTCATATACGGAATTTTTTCTGTTCGTTTCAAGTTTTGATGTTGCTCCCTACTTTCAGTTAAAAAAACTTTTTCATTTAATGAAAAAGCTTTTTCATTTAATCCCCAGGAAAAAGTGCCCCTCGAAAAGTCATTAGAAGGATAAGATGTAGGAATATCAAAAGTTATTCATAGGATCATCATCTCGACAGAAAACTATATATATCTTGAACACTGCTTTTGTTTTTCAAAATACTGACGAGTATTAGAAATAAAACCACTATAATAATCAAGATGACCGGAAAGAATTGATGAAATTAAACTGAATAGTTAATATGTAATGATTTTAAGACCTGGAAACTCAAAAATTTAAGATTTTATTCCTCTATAAATTTCTATTTTATTTTTCAAGTTTGTAAATTAAATAAAAAAAATTATTTTTAATATTTTTCGTTTCCAGTATAACATAAATGACGCAACAAGCTTTAGACTTTTAGGATTAGGGAAGGGGGAAAAAAGCACAGTAGCCAAAATCCTATTTGTAGCATTTTTTATTTCGTTTTATGTTTGACTTGAACATTCAGTTTAATTTTTACTTGGGCTTACTCTTTTTGGGCTTCATTTGATCTTTAATAGTAATTTCTGGTCGTTTTGACTTTAAATTATTATAGAAATTTATTTCTGTTGGTCTTGACTTTAATATAACTCTTTATTTTTCTTTGAAAAACTAATTTTTGGATAGTTTTTTTTTTATTTCTGTTCGTTTTCGATTGTCAAAGCTTTCTTTCTGGTTAATATAATGAATTTTTCTTCAGTTTTTCATATCTCTGGTGTAACAATTAAACTATCCCATTCTAGTTTAATAGTTATACTTAATGGCTTTTGATTTATTTCAACACCCCCTTTGCCATTCCTTGAAAGTTTTAACTAAATGCTATTAACCGTTCGAAGGACAATCCAGATACGCCCTTCTGACAGCCGATATGCATCTAGTACCTTTTGATTGAATAGGTAGATATGTGTGTTTCAAAAGCCCAATGGCCATATACCCAACAAAAAGAAATCACACAAAAATGGAGATCACTAACAAAACAAACCACAAAACGATTAATACCTAATCTTCAAACCAGATAACTCAATCATTTAAACTTTTTTCTTTCTTTTTAAACATTTATCTATGAATACACCAACTCCAATTATTGTGGTTGGGTTACTACCTTTGTAGAATACCAAAAAGCAGCAAATCAATCCCATGTAAATATTTTCCCTTAAATCAAAGAGCACTGGGTGTTTCCAGACAAAATGGTCCAAATCCTTATTCTCATCTTTGTAAAGAAGACAAGCATGCCGCCCTTCAGAAACACTCTTTATCAAATACTTTTTGCCTGTCTTCGGATTGGAAAGCAATTTGTCCTAAGTTACACCCATTGACATAAAATCATAGCTAGTGAATTAAATCTCAAATAAACTTTCTCTCTAAAACTATGTTTAGCCAGATTATTATGTCTCAATGCTGTAGAGTTAAAAACCAGCCCTTGCCAATACTGAATTTCTTGACCCTCTAAAATAAATCATGCCTGGCTTTCAAAATTTATAGGTCAATCACGAGGACCAAGACCACCATTCAATAAGTAAGGCATTCCCACTCTTTCTGGTAATGACTTAATTTAGGATGGTCACGAAGTTTTCAAACTATTATTCATCCTCCTATCATATGTCGCTCTTACTAGTCTATCTTGATTTCTCTTCATTAACTTCACCCAAATTCTAAGCATCAAAATAGACCTACGAATATTCAATCTTTTGATTGAATATTCTTACCCTTAGCCACTACTAAGGTATTGCGGATATACCCTTTTGATAACCTGGATGCACACAACGTCTTTTGATTTAGTTTAACATCGCTCTAAGCATTCTCTGAAGGTTCAATCACTGTTCAAAATGCCTTCAATGTTTCAACTTAATGCCCTCAGTTGTTCCTGAGATATTGCTGATACGCCCTTTTGACAGTTAGTATGCACACAATGTGTTTTGAGAATTTTTCGATATACTCTAACGTTACCTGAAAGTAGGCACGGGTAAATGTAGTACAAGTTGCAAGCAGTCAAAGTCACAGTCGCAAGTTGTCGCAATCAGAAGTAGTCAGTAGTAAGGGTTTATGCTATACTAAACGTACATAGTATAAACTGACCAGAACACAATATATTCCGACCAAATGGTATACTATACAGAAGTAAGACAATCGAGGGACTAGAACATGTCAATAGATACTGATTACACTTAATGTATTCATCCTTAGACAGGTAGCAAAATATATCTTATTTGCATAATTCATACCTGGACATGAATATCATGATAAATCCGAATGACATGAATATGATTAGTATATATTCAACCTTCAAAAGTTTATTGATTCAAGTATACTCAAACGGTTAAAATTTTAATCGCCTACAGAACAATCCTTAGAAATCAAGTAGTGACAGGGTTATAAATCCAAATGACAATAATATGAATAAATTTTTTTCATTTGGATTGAGTGAAACAGGTAAAGGGTTGAAACCTCAATCGCTTACCAACTAAGGCCAAATCTGAGAGAATTTTGACTCCCACGCCACATTATATACATGTCAGAATATGATTATCATATATTCATCCTTCACAGGTCAATCGATTCAAGTAGAGAAAAGCAATTAGGATCAACCTAGCTTCACTTCTTGGCTATGGTTGCTGTTATACATCCTTTAGGCATGTTGTTTAGGATGCGTCTCTAATACCTAGGTGTTTGCACAATTTAATCGCCCCTTCTGTCTTTTATCGCTAAAAATAAATTAGGAACAATCAATAATATTGTTTAGCATATCTCCCTAAAAAGTATTACTGAATGAAGAGGTATAATTTCTGGAAATAAATGTTTTCCGACTGCGTGCCAAATTTTGGCAGTAAACACGCTGTTATAGCGTGTGCAAAAAATTGGAAATATCCTTGCTTGTAATAGATTATTTTTAGAATATATTGATCAGGACAGAATATTTGAATAGCAGTTTAGTCCTGTGGCTTGGGGCGTTGTTCCAATGGAAGGGAATTGACCTTCCAAGTCCCAGCGAGGACAAAGAACTAAAGAAAAAAAAACACTTTGAAAAAAAAGAAAAAATCCTTTTACGTTTCGGCGAAAAATAAAATGTCAAAAAAGTATTGTTTGACAATGATGGGCGCGCTGGCATTGCGTAAGATGTGCGGTGACATTATGCAACATGTGCTGACCTTACATAAAGTTGTGCCGCCGTTAATTTAAAAGAAAAAAACGCGTTGGACACTTCAGCAAAATAATAAAATGCCAAAACAAGTATTATGTGACCGTAAAGTGCGCACCGTCATTGCGTAAGCTGTGCGCCGTCCTTGCATGAAATATGTGAACCGTCATTGCGAAAGGTGTGTTCCGTGCTCGGTTACAATCGGGGATTCCCCATGGGTCCCTGAAGTCTAGGTTGTCACCAACGATGGTGTCATCCATATTACACCTGATCACGGAAATCCTGGGTACTTCCAGTAAAACAAAATTCCAAAAATGGCTACGAATTGAGACAAAAGGCCGTTTACTAGGGGAAATATTGGAACATATGGAACCGCATTGCCTAGCTGCGAGGGGCTAGGAGCTCCAGTTATTGGTACTTGTGTATTATACCGACCACACTCTAATTAACCATATAACAAACATTGGAACACCTGGAATTCCTGGAATCTTTTCAATACTGAAACAAAATTGCGTCACCTGGTCACGGAAACAGGAATGGACCGTTAAACCTTCTTCTTGCGCCGTTTAACCATTAATGGAATTAAGGAGTAGTGGCTATGGGCGCATTTAAAAGTAATAAGGTCTCACTACTTTCAACATTTACTTCTTAAGTATAAAAACTGACAAACTAGGACGGCAATGATCAACTTGCAATTACTGATATTTACATTTTAACAGTTAGAGAATTGGGTTTTAAGGGGTCGGTACGCCATACTATATCTTGGCTAGGCCTGGGAATCTTTCGAAAAACGATCAGAAATTAACTTTAAAAAGAACTAGTGTTTTTAACTGAAAGTAAGGAGCAGCTTTAAAGCCTATTTGAACAAAAATTATTCTTTGTATGAAGGGGGCTGTCTCTTGCTTAGCTCCTTGCTCTATACTTTGAAGTTTAACTTTTTGTCCATATTATTTAAGAGCTCTTACTGAAACACAAGGGCCATTGAGCCAAGGGTAGAGCCAAACAGTAGGACAATACAAGCACTCCTGTCAAAAAATTAAATAAAAAAAACAAGTTTTTTTAGCTGAAAGTAAGGAACGACGTTGAAACATAAAACGAACAGAAATTATTCCGTATATAAAAGGGGCTGTCCCCTCCTCAACGCCTCGCTCTTTACGCTAAAGTTTTTCATTGTTTAACAAAAATAGAGTTGTGAGAAAGTCAAACTTTAGCGTAAAGAGCGAGACGTTATGGAGGGGACAGCCCCTTTCATATGCGGAACAATTTCTGTTCGTTTTAAGTTTCAACTTCGTTCCTTACTTTCAGTAAAAAAACTTGTTTTTTTATTTAATTTTTGAACGTTTCTGAATTAACGCAGGTTTTGATTTTGGCTCACCGTACATGAATAGTTAAAACAAAACTTGAATATTAATTTTACTTTTATTTGGTTAAATGGCTTTCTCGAAACTTGTTTAATTTTATTTACGAACGTTTTTATTAGTAATAAATATACGTAACTTACGAATTAACCTACTTATCGAACTTCTATATTCATATATTTTTAATACATATATTAGAGGGTTCGCTTTCTAGTCAATACCTTGCTCTTTAAGCTGAAGTTCGAATTTTGTTCCAATTCTTTAAAAATTACCCCTTAATCACAAATGGCGTTAATTAGAATAAATAACTCTTATGAAAGTTCTAAAAAATCTTTGGCTTACAGAGCGAGGTATTGACTAGGGGTTGAACCTAATCATATACGTAATGTTTTCTTTGCCCCTTACTTTCTGTTGAAAAACTTGTTGTTTTTTTTTATCGTATAATCTCTGATCTTTTTTAAAATAATACTGGGGAATCCGGCGCCCCCTTCATAGCAATGTCCCTTCCCCCATGAAAACTTTCTTCATGGAAAGATCCTCCCACATAACCCCCAACTCCCCCCCCCACTGCTAGAAAAATCCCCCTTAAAATTTCTGTATAGGCTACTTCCCAATAGCCAATACTATATGTTAACATTGGGTAAAGTTCATAACTTTCAGCCCTCCCCCCGGGAACTTGGGGGGATTAAGTCATCCTAAAAGACATAGTTATCATATTTTCGACCATGCTGGACAAAATGGCTATCTCAATATTTTGATCGAGTGACTTTGGGAAAAAATGAGCGTGGGAGGCGGCCTTGTTGCCCTCCGTTTTTTTTTCACTTAAAAAGGGCACTAGAACTTCTAATTTACGTTCGAATGAGCCCTCCCACGATATTCTAGGACCACTGGGTCGATACGATCACCCCTGAAAAAAAAAATCCCAAAAAACAAATAAACACGCATCCGTGATCTTTCTTCTGGCAAAAAAAGCAAAATTCCCCATTTTTGTATATAGGAGCTTGAAACCTCTGCAGTAAGGTTCTCTGATACGCTGAATATGATGGTGTGATTTTCATTAAGGTTCTATAACTTTTAGGGGTCTTTCCCCCTTTTTTCGAAAATCAGCCAAATTTTTTCAGGCGCATAACTTTTTATGGGTAGCACTAAACATGATAAAACTTATATATTTGAAATCAGCATTATAATTTGATTCTTTTCATGTATCTTTTGGTATCAAAATTCCGTTTTCTAGAGTTTTTTCATAGAGCCGGGTCGCTCCTTACTTACAGTTCGTTACCACAAACTGTTTGAAAAAAAAAAAAATTCAAAAAAAATATGTTCTGGGAGAAAAAAACAAAATTAAACATTTCTTATTATAGTGGTTTCATACGTCGACTCATGGGTACTCGTGCATGCTAAATTTGACGGCGTATTTTTTTTATTGGGATTGCCCCCTTTTTAAAATGTTTCATTCTTTTTCTAAAATTGTGCGAAGTTTCTTATGTACTAATAACTTGGGTGTTTAACTCTGGATTCGAAACAAAAACATATTCGGAGTAACCATAAAAGCTTATTTTTTTATTTAATGTTATCAATATTTAGGCTCTTATGCTTTAGTCAAACAGTTCGTGGTAACGAACTGTAAGTAATGACCGATGCGGCTTAATAGTAAGCGAAACTCTAAGAAACAGAGTCTTGATAACAATAGATACATCAAAAGAATTGAATTTTAATGCTAATCATAATCAAAATATGTAAAATTCATCAAATGTAATGTTACCCATCAAAAGTTACGAGCCTGAGCAAATTTGCCCTCTTTTTTAAAAAAAAAGCGAGGAAATACCCTCAAAACATCAAGTGATATTAATGAAGATCATTCCATCAGATTCAGTGTACCATCCGATTCAGCATACCATCAGATTCAGTTTACGGGGGAGGATCTTTCCATGGAGAAATTTTTCATGGGGGAAGGAAATTTTCCATGATGGGAAGCTGGCTTACCTAGTATTATTTAAAAAAACGATCAGAGATTAAATAAAAGTACATTTTTCCTACTGAAAGTAAGGAGCAATATTAAAAATTAAAACGAACAGAAATTATTACGTATATAAGGGGGTCACCTTCTCGTCAATACCTCGCTCTTTATGATAAAGTTTTTTTGGTACTTTTAAAAAGCTGTTTATTCTAATTAAACGGTCTTTGTGATTCATGAGTCATCAAGCAGTTCGTGGTAACGAACTGTAAGTAAGGAGCGACCCGGCTCAATGGTAACCGAAACTCTAAAAAACGGAATTTTGATACCAATAGATACATCAAAATAATCGTATTTTAATTTTGATTTCAAATATATAAGTTTCATTTAGTCTTACCTATCAGAAGTTACGAGCCTGAGAAAATTTGGCTTATTTTCGAAAAAAGGGGAAAAGACCCCCTACAAATTATAGAACCTTAATGAAAATCACACCGTCATATGCAGCGTATCAGAGAACCATACTATAGAGTTTTCAAGCTCCTATCTATAAAAATGTGGAATTTTCCATTTTTTGCCAGAAGAAAGATCACGGATGCGTGTTTATTTGTTTTTTTTTATTTTCCCCAGGGGTAATCGCATTGACCCAGTGGTCCTAGAATATCATAGGAGGGCTCATTGGAACGGAAATCAAAATTTCTAGTACCCTTTTTAAGTGACCAACAATGGAGGGAAACTAGGCCCCCTCCCACGCTTATATTTTTCCCAAAGTCACCCAATTAAAATTTTGAGATAGCTATTGTGTTCAACATAGTCGAAAATCTAATAACAATGTCTTTGAGGATGACTTAATCCCCCACAGTCCCCGGGGGAAGGGCTGCAAGTTATGAACTTTGCCCATTGCTTACATATTGTATTGGTTATTGGGAAGTATACAGACATTTTCAGGACGGATTTTTTTATGGTGGGGGGGGGGCTGGAGGAGGGGGTTACTCGGGAGAATCTTTCCGTGGAGGATGTTTCTTTTTGGGGTAAGGGACATTTTTATGAAGGGGGCGCCGGATTTCCAAGCATTATTTAAAAAACGATCAGAAATTAAATATAAAAAAAACAAGTTTTTTCAACTGAAAGTAAGAAGCAACATTAGGACTTAAAACGAACAGAAATTATTACGTATATGAGGGGGTTCGCCCCCAATTCAATACCTTACTCTTTACGCTACAGTTTTTTTAGTGCTTTCAAAAGAGCTATCTATTCTAATTAATGGCCTTTGTGATTCAGGGGTTTGTGAATTAAACAAAATTTTAACTTTTAACGTAAAGAGCGTGGTATTGACTAAGGGGAGAACCCCCTCATATACGTAATAACATATACGTAATAAAAAAACAATAAAAATAAAACAAGCGATACGGCTCAACAGTAATCAAAACTTTTAAAAACAGAATTTTGATGTCAATAAATGTATCACACCGTCAGATTCAGTGTATCAGAAAACCCTATTACATAGGTTTCAAGCTCATATCTGCAAAAATCTGCAACTTTGTATGTTTGGCCAGAAGAAAAATATACGAATATAGAAGTTCGTTACGTAAGTTAATTTGTAAATTACGTCAGAACCAAATTTAGAGACGCCAGTTAGCAAAAGAAAATTAAAATTTTTATGCAAATTTTGTTTACTTATTCAATGACGGTCAGCCAAAATAAAAGCTGCATTAACTAAAAAAACGATCAGAATTAAATAAAAAAAAACAAGTTTTTTAAACTGAAAGTAAGGAGCGACATTACAACTTAAAACAAGCATAAATTGTTCCGTATATGAAAGAGGATGTCCCCTCCTCAATGCCTCTCTCTTTACGCTAAAGTTTGACTTTCTCACAACTCTATTTTTTTTAAGCAATAAAAAATTTTAGCATAAAGAGCAAGGCGTTGAGGAGGGGACAACCCCTTTCATATACGGAATAATTTCTGTTCGTTTTAAGTTTTAATGTCGCTCCTTACTTTCAGTTTAAAAAACTTGTTTTTTTTTTTTATTTAATTCTTGAAGATTCGGAGCAAAATTTGAACTTTATTGTAAAGAGCGAGGTATTGACGAGGGGCAACCCCCCTCATATACGTACTAATTTCTGTTCGTTTAAGTTTCAATGTTGCTCCTTACTTTAAGTTGAAAAAACTTGTTTTTTTAATGGAATTTTTGACAAGGATTACTATTTACTTACCATTCAATACTATGACGACTTTTTTTTAATATATAACCGTACCATATAGAAAAAAAAATTATGGAAGACTGAAAAGGGGTCATTCAGTCACAAATTAGAACTCATATTGCCCCTATCAGTGCTTAAAATCTATTGGGACGCAGCCAACACACATTTTTCCCATTGGTTTTCCGTACTCTGCTCTCTTTCCTTTGGTTTCCTTATAATTACTTTATAGTCTCTAACTTCCAGGGAGGGGTTTTTCTACCTCCTGCCATCCCCCTGTGGCTGCTCATGTTGTCAGCCCCTGAGTCGTGGTTATTTTAAAAACAGCTGTTTATTCTAATTAAATTGAATTTCTTGACTTGACTTAAGGCTCCTGCCGAGGGCTTGGCGTAGATTACGATGAGACTAGGCGCCTCCAGGTTGACCTATCGCTTACCAGGCTCGCAGCCTCTTCCACCGGGATGTGGGCTTGTGTACCACCGAACAGTACGCTGAGAAATCTGCGTCTAGAAAGGAATTTGTGTCGTACGTGACTAGAGAGTCTGACTGGTATCGAAGCCAGTACAGTGAATCCCCTCAATTCATCGGAGATGTTTTGTCTTTGTGAAATCGACGGTGCTAACGATAGATTATGCAGCTGGCCACGTCTCCGCTCCATACAGCAGCACGGTGCTGACTGATGCATTGTAAATGCACATTTTGGTAAAGCGGCTTATCTTTGGCTTCCGCCAGATGCTGCTCAGCCTCCCAACAAGTGCCGACGCTTTGGCTATTCGAGATGTAAGCTCTTTTGTGATCAAGCCATCCCTGGACAGAATAAATCCCAGATAAGTGAAGTCATCAACCCCATCTACTCGGTTGCTTCCGATGTTGACTTCTTTACGGTTGAACTGGACGTGGGGGGCTCAAGGAGCATAACTTTGGTTTTCTGCCAGTTGATCTTCAGTTCAACTTTCAAGGATTCTTCTAAGAGCACCTGGAGAGTTTTGGTGACCTTTTCGACGGTGACCGCAACTTGCGCTATGTTGTCGGCGAAGTAAGCATCAAAGAGTAGCCGGTCTCCGAACTGAAGACAGAACTGAAAGCGATTTGTCGTGCTGATCATAACATGGTCTATGACACAGTTGAAGAGCTCGAGAGCGGCGGCGCAACCTTGCCGGACGCAAGTCTTCACCGAGAATGTGGGACTATAAATAAAAGTTCAAATAGGGATAAAATCCTTTTAATAGACAGTGATGATAGAAATTCACAAAAATACCAGATATTTCGGTCACATATACAGTGACCGTCATCAGTAGTAAAACTAAAATAAAACAATTTAAAACAAAAGTTTATATACTAAATCAAATAACACTACATATTGTTTGAATCTCTAATTCTTTTCAAAGCAAAAGCGGAAGCTATTCTCTTTGACCTTCTTGGATTCGGTTCATTAGCGTTCAATGATATAACATTTGGACAAAGGTCAACTACATTGGGTGAATTAACTTTACTCTCTCAGATTTTAATAAATTATCATAGATAGAGTTCAGCCCATATTCACCTGTATCTCGATTCAAAGCAATATTCTTGAATAAGATTTTCTTTATTTCAAGAATTTCACGAAAATTTTGCTTTAAACCCAGATCCCTAGAAATCAAAGAGACATTCTCGAACAAAATAAAATGGTCTGGAAAATTAAAAATATGTTCAGAAAGGGCTGAAGTGAAATCTTCAGACTTAGAAACTTGCTTTAAAGCCGAAGAAATAGAATCTTTGTGTTGTAATAATCTCATTTCCAAACTCTGGTTAGTACGTCCCACATATGAGCTTCCACAAGTACATGGGATCTGATAAACCCCACTTTGTTGCCCCATTGAAGTTGGATCCGTCCCAGAATTTAGAAAACTACCCAAAGTATTATTACTCTTTAAAGCTACCCTTAGACCATTGCTTTGTAAAATTCTTTTAAGTTTTTCACTTAGCCCGGGTACATATGGTAAGGAACAAAAAAAATCCTTTTCCCGAGTTGTCTCCAAGACTTCCTTAGAAATCTCTAGAAACCTTTTTCTTCTTTTTGAAAAAGTCTGGTTAATTAACAATTCTGGATACATGCTACTTATTAGTATTTTTTTTAGAAAAGACAACTCCTCCTCAACAAATTTTGGAAAGCAAATTCTAAAGATCCGGTCAGTTAAAGAAATGATCAAACCAGTTTTTACTTGGCGAGCGTGACCGGAGCTATATGACAAAAATCTATTGTTATTTGTCGATTTTCTGTAAATTTTAAAATCCAGATTATTCTTATTTTTCAAAAGAATAACATCAATGAAAGGAAGTTTCCCATTCTCTTCCAATTCAACGGTAAACTTTAAATCCCCTCCCAAACAATTAAGATGTTCCAAAAATACTTTTAATTCCTCCTCCCCATAATCCCATACTAAAATAATGTCATCCATATACCAGCACCAGAAAATATGTTTTTAAAAATATGAATCTAACGCACTTGTTTCAATATTTTCCACAAAAATATTAGCTAATAAAGGGGATAAAGGGGCCCCCATAGGTAAACCATTTATTTGTTCGAAATACTTCCCTCTAAATTGAAAAAAATAAGAGAAACTTATTGCACAACCTTACTAAATTCATAATTACAGAAACTTCCAAATCTGTTTTGCCACTAATCAAATCCAAATTTCTTAAGAGCTTTCCTTCTAGAAGAGTTTCGGCTGCTTCTACATCAATATTTGTGTACATTGATACAATGTCAAAGCTTCAAAGCAAAGAACTTGAAGAAATTTCTACTTTTTTCAGTTTTTCAACCAAATTCGAAGAATTCTTAATATACAAAATTTGTCTAGACAAAAGTGGTTTTTAGATTGACACTAACCACTAGTTCAAAACACTTGTTGGCGACCTTGGATTTTACACAACTGGTCGTAATGGTAGGTTAGGCTCATGAATTTTGAGAAGTCCATATAATTTAGGGCACAAGGAACTGCGTGGCAGGCATTTGTAATAGAGTTGAGGTGTAATTTTTCTTTCATCCTTTAAGCACTTCAGTTCTTTCTTAAACTTATTTGTAAAAGAGTTTGTTGGATTATACGATAGCTTCTTGTATGTTTTTTCATCCTCTAGTAAACTTCTTAATTTTGATTCGTAGTCCTCAGTATTCATCACAACTAAAGTGTTACTCTTATCTGCTTTTGTAATGGTAATTGAACTATCCTTTTTCAAGTTTTTAAGAATTTTTATGTCTTTGATGGTCGTACTAGGAAAATTCGGTTTCAATACAAAATTAGACAGGGTTTTTACGGTAGAAGCTCTTACTAAGCTAACATCTTTTATTATATTTGCGTTTTTATGCAAAGATGTTTCTATTGAATAGATAATGTCTTCCACGAGGACTTTATCCGGTTTAAAACTTTTAAAGCTAAAAAAATTATCTATGAATGTGGGACTGCGTCTTCCATTTACTTCCACGCAGCTCATCGTATCGTCATACAGCTTTTCAAAAAGCGAGCAATATTTCTGGGATAGGCCTGTAGTTTTCAGTATCAGCTAAAGTGAACTGCGATCAACAGAATCGAAGGCAGCCTTAAAGTCCATGAATACGATGTACGCGTTTCGGTAGAACTCTCACGTCTTCTCGATCAATTGGCTCATAGTGAAAATTTGCTCCGTCGTTGACCTTCCGGGCATGAACTCGGCTTGCTGGACTCTCTTCTTTCTACGCAAAAAGGTGGAGTACCTGTTCAAGAGTGACATGGCGAAGAGTTTACCAGGAACGGAGAGAAGCGTGATCCCACGATAGTTGGAGCAGATTTGACGGCTGCTCTTGCGTTTCCAGAAGAGCAATATGATGCCAGCACGCCAACCGTTCGGTATGCTTTCCGTCGTCGATACAGCTGAGAAGATTAGCTGGAGAGACAGAATCATCCCTGCACCCTCGTACTTCAGGAGTTCTGCAGAAACACCGCAGGCGCCAGGGGCTCGATTGTTATTTAACCGTTTTACAGCATTTTGAATCTCAGAGGTGGTAAACGGTTGCGATACAAGGTTGTAAGTAGCCTCGGGTATGGTCATGGCTACTTGAATCAGATCTGGGTCGGGATGAGCAACTGCCTCGGCGTTCAAAAGCATAGAGAAGTGACTACTCCAGGCGGAGAGTTGGCCTGCATCGTCATTCAGCATCTAATTAAACGGTCTTTGTGATTCATGAGTCATTCTTAAAAGAATCGGAACAAAATTCTAACTTTATTGTAAAGAGCGAGGTGTTGACGAGGGGGCAACCCCCCTCATATACGTACTAATTTCTGTTCGTTTTAAGTTTCAATGTTGCTCCTTACATTCAGTGGAAAAAACTTGTTTTTTTTTATTGAATTATTGATAAGAATTACTATTTACTTACCATTCATTACTATGAAGACTTTTATGTTTTTTACTCCAACCGTATCATATAGAAAAAAATTGTGGGAGACTGAAAAGGGGCATATTGCCCCTATCAATGTTTAAAATCTGTTGGGACTCAGCCAACACACATTTTTCCCATGGGGTTTCCGTACTCTGCTCTCTTTTCTTTGGTTTCATGATAACTATTTTATACTCTCTTACTTCCAGGGAGGGGCTTTTCCCCTCCTGCCATCCCCCTGCGGGTGCTCATGTTGTCAAACCCTGAGATAGGGTTATTTTACTTTTGGACAGTTTTGAACAAAATGACTACCTCAAAATTTTGCCGGATGCGTTTGGGGAGACGAGGGCTTGGAGGGTCTAGCTACCCTCCAATCACCTGTGAGTCTTAAAAAGGGCACTAGAATATGTTAAACTTTTTTGTATTTCCGCTTTTGGATTTTGTCTTTGGGAGACAAAATACTGATGGCCATAATTCTTGATTTTGGTATGTAGTAGCAAATCTGGTCCCTCTGTTAAGTTTGCAAAACCTCCAGCGTCTTTTACTCTTCTCGTTCATCACCAATTTGAAAGTTTTCAATTGGATTTAGGTTATATTTTAATAACACCTCGATAGTTTTGAGCTTATGGCTTTGAAGTGTAACTATGATTCTAGAATAGAGAGAATCGCAAGAAGGAACTCTTTAAATCCACCAATAGCTATTCCAAGAAAAATGACGTAATCTGTAGAATCTTCTTTGCTAAACTAGGCAGGCATCGAACTCAATCGTATCTGATAAATCTAATCTTTCTAAGATTGGCTAAATTAGTTTTAAGAAACTTAAAGACAACAAATTAATTCATCATGAGAAACAAATTATCATCAGCGGACGTAGAGTGCCCGTTTGACCCTTTTTCCTTTTGTCTTCTTTTGGGTCGAACTGTGGGAAGAACTTGAGTCTTAAGAATTAAAAATTTACAATAGCTTTTTTTTGTGAAATTACGCAGTTCCATCTTCTTTGCTAACATTATGGTTACCATAGATATTGGCTTATCTTCTCAATAGATCTCTTGTTGGGAAGTTCTTCCACCTCGCTGAGTAAAACAATTATGATTGGAAAAAAGTTGAGCCATAATTAAAAATGTGTGTTTTAGAAAGTTGTCAAATAATTGCTATCGTAAATTGACAAGACTGAAAGGCCATTTAGATATAAATTGCGCAATACAGGTCACAGTGAATTTGAGCTTAAAAAGAGAATATCGATACGCCACGTGGAAAATCATAGACGAATAGAACAATTAAGGAGATAAGTTATTTAACAGTGTTTTATTACCCGTTCATTTTGTCTCGGCCTCTTTTTGTCTGAATTAAATAAAAAAAAACAAAAAAAAACAATTTTTTTCAACTGAAAGTAAGTAGCCACATAACAAATTTAAACAAAAAGAAATTATTACCTATATGATGGGGTTCGCCTTCTCGACAATACCTCGCTCTTTACATAAAATTCGAATTTTGTTCCAATTCTTCAAGAATGACATCTGAATCACAAAGGCCGCTTAGTTAGAATAAATAGCTCTTTTGGAAGTACTGGAAAAACTATAGCGTAAAGTGCGAGGTATTAACGAGAGGGCGAGCCCTCTCATATACGTAATAGTTTCTGTTCGTTTTAAGTTTTAATGTTGCTCCTTGCTTTCTGTTGAAAAAACTTGTTATTTATTTAATTTCTGATCGTTTTTATAAATAATGCTGGGAAATCTGGCGCACGCTTGATCCCTTCCCCCATGAAAAATTCCTCCATGGAAATATCCTCCCACGTAACCCCCCTCCCCCCGACCCCCTAACGAGAAAAAATCCCCCCTGAAAATGTTTTTATACTTCCCAATAACCAATACTACATCTAAACTATGGGCAAAGTTCATAACTTGCAGCCCTTCCCCCGGGGATGTGGGGGATTAAGTCATCCTCAAAGACATAGTTATTAGATTTCTTTATTATAATGAACAAAATGGGTATAATAAAATTTTGATCGGGTGACTTTGGGAAAAATGAGCATGGGAGGGGGCCTAGTTGCCCTAAATTGTTTTGGTAACTTTATTGTTCTATAGGGTGTTATGGAACTTATGATTCTGCAATTTATTATTTAAACACTATGATTACAAGAGACTAAGATATTCCATTTCGTACATGTTTTGTAAGTCGTTTGATTGCTTGTTTTAATTATTAATTTAATTATATGAGTTAGAACCAACACGGAATTTTGTGTGCTGTTTTGAAGGATGATAAAACTATTTTGCTTTTGCTTCCTTAAAGAACTTTCACTACTGATAGTTATGAGCAATCACGCACAGAGTGTGGGACCATGGTATATCAATGCCCGTCCTTCTTTTAAAATCACAAGGGTTTCGAGGTTTTTCGTTGTGTATGTTCTTTTTTTTCAATCTGTGCTCTACTTGAAATTTTGGACCGCTCCAAAGTCAATTTCTGCGTACGTTTCTTATTACAAGATTGAATGTCTGCCTGTATATCCTCATATTTGCACACACGAGAGTGTCTCCCTTAGACTCTCGTATCCTCCTGGTTTTTTTTTTAATCCTTTGAGGTAGCGCATGCTTGTAGTTGTAGTTGTAAAAACTGTAGTTGTTTACAACTACTATCCTTGTAGCTGCAAAAAGAGCTGGGAGTAAATTGTGATCTGTTGTTGTTTATGCGCTGGGAACTATTCTTTGAAGATATTAAATAAATAAAAAAATTTTTTTTTAACTGAAAGTAAGGAGGGACATTAAAACTTAAAAACGAACAGAAATTATTCCGTATATGAAAGGGGCTGTCCCCTCTTCAACGCTTCGCTCTTTACGCTAAAGTTTTTATTGTTTTAAAAAATAGAGTTGTGAGAAAGAGTCATACTTTAGCGTAAAGAGTGAGGCGTTGTGGAGGGGACAGCCCCTTTCGTATACAGAATAATTTCTGTTCGTTTTAAGTTTTAGTGTCGCTCCTTACTTTCAGTTAAAAAACGTTTTAACTCTGAGAGAATGAACTACAACTTTTAATTTCCAACCAAATGAACCCTCTCTGATGTTTATACCTGCATCCCTCTCCTAAGAACCACATACGGCCCCAGGACAGAGCTTACACTGCCTGCCCCCCGGGCCCTGGGGGGTTGTGTCGACACCGGAGTTTTGTTATCTGACCTTTGAACTATTTTGAAAAAAATTCTCTCTCAAAGTTCTTATCGGATGGGTTTGAGGAAAATAGGGCGTGGAGAGGGGGTATAGTTGCCCTCCGATCTCTTTTGACTCTTAAAAAGTGAACGAGAACTTTCAATTTCCAATCATATGAGCCCTCTCCGAAGTTTATACGAGCATACCTTCCATAAGAACCATATATGCCTCCAGAGCAATACTTACAACGCCTGCCCTGGGCCCTGGGTGGGTTTTGTCGACAAAGGAGTTTTTCTTGTCTGACCTTTGAACTATTTTCAACAAAATGGCCATACGTAAAGGAGTTTTTGCTATATGAACTTTGAAATATTTTAAATAAAATGGCTACCTCAAATTTTTATCAGATGTATTGGGTGAAAAAGGGCTTGGGGGGCTAGTTGCCCTCCGATCAATTTTGAATCTCAAAAAGGGCACTAGAACTCTCGATTTTCAATCGAATGAGCCCCTTTTGAAGTTTATACGAAAACTCGTTCTATATCAAGTGCCTCTGGGAAAAAAATTAATGTAGTTTGGGGGGAGGCTAGCTGCCCTCCAATCAGTTTGGCCTCTTGAAAAGTGAATTACAACTTCCATTTTCCAATCAAATGGGCCCTCTATGAAGTTTTTACGAGCATCCCTTCCATAAAACCATATATGCCCCAAGGACATAAATTAAAACGCCTACCCCCGGGCCCTGGGGGGCTGTGTCGACACCGGAGTTTTTTGATATCTGATCTTTAAAATATTTTGAACAAAATGTCTATCTCAAAATTGTTATCTTATGCATTTAGGACGTGGAGGGGGAGGGGCTAGTTGCCCTCCGATCTCTTTTAACTCTTAAATAGTAAACTAGAACTTTCAATTTCCAATCAAATGAGCCCTCTCCGAAGTTTATATGAGCATCCCTTCCATAAGAACTATATATGCCCCTACAGCATTACTCATAACGTCTGCCTCCAGGCCCTGGGGGGTAGCGTCGACACAGGAATTTTTATTATCTGAACTTTGAACTATTTTTTAATGAAATGGCTATTATAAAAATTTAATCCTATGGGCTTGGGGAAAAAGTGTGTGTGTGTGGGGGGGGGGGCATTTGCCCTCGGATATCTTTTAACTCTAAAAAATTGAACTAGTACTTTCAATTTTCAATCAAATGAGCCCTCTCTGAAGTTTATACTAGCATCCCTTTCCATAAGAACCATATACACCCCCGGGACAACACTTAAACCATATACGCCCCCAGGACAACATGCCCTGGGGGGAGTTTTGTTATCTAATTTTTGAACATTTTCCAAAAATCTGGCTGTCTCAAAATTTGTAGTGGATGGCTTCGGGGAAAAAAGGGCTTGGGAGGGGCTAGTTGCCCTTAACTCTCTTGACTCTAAAAAACTGAACTAGAACTTTCAATTTCCAATCAAATGAGCCCCTATGAAGTTGAAGCGAGCATCCCTTTCATAAAAACCATACATGCCCTCAGGGCATAACTTATTCCGTCTTTCCCTGGGCCCTGGAGGGTTGTATTCACACCGGAGTTTTTCTTATCCGACCTTTGAACTGTTTTTAACAAAGTGTCTATGTCAAAATTTTCATCAGATGGGTTTGGAAAAAGAAGGCGTGGTGGGGGGGGGGACAGCGGCCCTCGGATCTCTTTTGACTATTAAAAAGTTAGCTCGAACTTTCAATTTCCAATCAAATGAGCCCTCTCTAAAGTTTATGCGAGCATCCCTTTTTATAAGAACCATATATGCCCCAGAACATAATTTACAACGCCTGCCCCCGGGCCCTGGGGGGTTGTATCGACACCTGAGTGTTTGTTATCTGACTTTTGAGCAATTTTTAACTTAATGGCTATCTCAAAATTTTTATTGGATGCATTTGGAGAAAAAGTGGCGTGGGGGGGGGGGGGGCTAGTTGCCCTCCAATCTCTTTTTACTCTTAAAAAGGGAACTAAAACTTTCAATTTCCAATCAAATGAGCCCCGTTTGAAGTTAATATGAGCATCCCTTCCATAAGACCCATATATGCCCCCAGGGCATAAATTGCCATATATGCCCCCGTTGCCCCCAGGGAAACGCCAGCCCCCCGGGCCCTGGGGTTTTTTTTTTCGACACCCGAATTTTTGTTATATGATCTTTGAACTATTTTTAACAAAATAGCTATCTCAAAATGTTTATCGGATGCATTTGGGAAAACAGGGTTTGGGGGGGAGCTGGTTACCCTCCGATATCTTTTGAAGCTTAAAAAGGGAACTAGAACTTTCAATTTCCAATCAAATGAGCCCTCTCTGAAGTTTATACGAGTATTCCCTCCATAAGAACCATATATGCCCCCAGGGCACAACTTATAACCCTTCCCCTGAAGACTTTGGGGGGGGAGTGTCCTGCTCAAACATATAATTTCCTGAACTTTCAACTACGTTGAACAAAATGGCTGTATCAAAATTTTGATTGAATGTGTTTGGGGTAATGATGGGTGTGGAAGGGGTGTTAGTTGCCTTCCAATCACTTTCAACTATTAAAAAGGGAACTAGCCATTTAAATTTCCGATCGAATGAGCACTTTCTGAAGTTTCTACGAGAACGCTTTTTATAAAAACCTTATATGCCCCTGGGCATAACTTACAACCCTTGCCCTGAGGGCTGTCTGGGGAGGAGGCAGGGGCTGTTATCCTCAAAGACCTAGTTTCCTTAATTTTCAACTACATTGAACAAAATGGCTATCTCAAAATTTGGATTGGATGTGTTTGGGGAAAAGGTGGGCATGAGAGGGGGTTAGTTGCCCCTCAATTACTTTCGACTATTAAAAAGGACACTAGCCCTTTGAATCTCCAATCGAATGAGTCCTTTTTGAAGTTTCTACTACAAAGCTTTCTATAAAAACCTTATATGCCCCCAGGGCATAACTTACAACCTTTGCCCTGAGGGCTGTGGGGGAGTGTTCTCCTCAAAAATATAATTTCTATTTGGAAACTACGCTGAACAAAATGGCTATTTTAAAGTTTTGATTGAATGTGTTTGGGGAACTAGTGGGCGTGAAAGGGGTGTTAATTACCTTCCAATCACTTTTGACCCTTAAAAAGGGCACAAGGACTCTTGATTTTCAGTCGAATGAGCCCCTTTGAAGTTGCTACGACACCCCCTTTCTATATGAAGTGCCTCTAGAAAAAAAAATAAACTTTGGAGCCGTAGGGCCTTTACTATAGGCAACACCATAGCGCTGCCTCTGATGTTCCAGAAAACTACTCATTTCATATAAAAATTAAACATAAATTTCAAATAAAAGGGAAGAAGGAGAAAATCCAATAGAGGAAGAAGAAGAATTATTTTGTGTGACTAAGAAGGTTTTCACTATTTTTTTTTCACTACTAGGGTACGGTACTTGACTAGACTACAGTGAAGTCAGGTATAGCTCACGACTAGTTACTTGGACCTCTTATATTCCTTTCAAAACATTTGGATAATTTGGAGACTAAACTTTATCTAAACAGTTGATGAAGTCAACTATAGTTCAGTTAAAGATTCAAGCAATCAAAATAAACACCAGCAAATATCAATCAGAGCTTTACCTTTTAAGCTAAAAAAGAATGAAAATTATTATCTAAGCCATTATTTAGAGGTTGATTTAAGTAGGGAGTTCTCCTAACTTTCTTTTAAATAAATTTGAAAAATTAAAAGGTAATATGTTTATTGATCGTAGGATAATTGATCGTAGGATAATTGATAATTTGTAAATAGCGTAAGAGTGGTCAGAACAGTGAAAGGGGTTGTGCGCGCGCAATTTTTTTTTTTTACTTGCACTCCGTTTTGACAATTTGCACTCTTTTTGACATTGATTTACACTCTTTTTTTACGTTGGCAGTTGGCAACCCTGCCCATGGAAGATCATCGAAACTGCCAGAGCAGAAGGCTTGGCAGGTGGGTTCAAAGCTTTAAGCAATAGAAATCTTTGTATTATGATCGTTGTAATTTGCTGCACTTACAAAGATATTTTTTGCTACAACCTCAACAAGGAAAAGGAATGATGACTCGGAAAAAAGAATGCATAGGCTATATCTATTAGGAAGTAGAACAGGAAAATTATATTATTTTAATAACCCTTAGGAATATAAAGGCCACTAGAATGATCAATAAAAAGTCAAAATGTGTTTTTTTTTTTACACTATGCTCGCCAGAGAAGAAATAAGATAAGCCTCATGTTTTCAAAAGAAGTTGTTGGGGATAATTATCCGGTAAAGGTTTGGTGATGATGTGTTGAGCCCCCCTTTTAATAAACAAAACAGATTGAGCTAACTCAATATGTGTATCAAACAGTTAGTGGTATAGAGCTGTAAGTAAGGAGCAACTCGGCCCAATAGTAATTGAAATTCTAAAACAGAATATTGGTAACAATAGATCGGAAGAATTTACTTTTTATGCTGATTCCAAATATATAAAATTCATTAAGCTTACTGTTACCCACCAGAGGCTACGAGCCTGAGAAAACTTGCTTGTTTTTCAAAAAAAAGGGGGGGGGGAAACACTCACAAGAATTTAAGGAATCTCAATGAGAATTGCATCGGATGCAGCGTATTAGAGAACCATACTGTAGAGGTTTCTAGCTCTCATCTGCAAAAAATGCGGAATTCTTGCTTTTTTCAAGAAAAAAGATGAAAAAAAAAATTTTCAGGGGGAATTTTGCATGGAGGGATTTGCAGAGAATTCTTTCTCATTATCAATTTATTTTCCTTACTGTCTCTTTGGCGACTCAATCTTACATGTGGAGATGTTCCGGGGGAACTGTTCGAGGAAGTTTTCATCGGAGTTCAAATTGGCTGGGGGATTTGGGGGGGGGAAATTTCCGGAAACATTTTTCACGGAGGGTGAAGTTTTCGCTATGGTTTAAATACGACCAGAAATTAGATATAAAACAAATATTTTTTCAAATAAAAGTAAGATAAAGAGAAATTTTCTGGTGGAATTGTCCACAGGAAATTTTCTGGGGCGGGAGGGAATTTTCAGCGTGGATGGAATTGTCCAGGAGGAATTTTCAGGGGGGATTTTATGCGGGAGAAACTTTCCATGGATAATTTCTGTGAGGTGAAATCTTCCATGGAGGGCGAGGTGGTTTTTCGAGCCTTACTTGATAAAAGATCAGAAATTATTTTTTTTTTTAAATGAAAGTAAGGAGAGATATCAAAACTTAAAACGAACAGAAACTATTCCGGATATTAAGGAATGTCCCCTCCTCAATAACTTGCTCTATACGCTAAAATTTGACACACGGTTTGGTATTCTCATATACTCGGACTGAATATATAATTTTGTTATAGCGTCATTTATGTTTGTAACCTACGATTATAACGTCATTCGTCATCTTGTATGTGAAGAAGCAATTTTTTTAAAAAAAAAAAAAAAATTTTAATATCATGTTTTTGTAATTGCAAAAGCACGCACATATAGAAATGCCCTTTCAAATGAGCCCTTACACAGCTGTTTTCTTTATAGCTTTTTGGCAATAGCTATTCTAATGGTGTACTTTTTGTTTCTACCTCACGCCATTTTTTAGGGGTTTCAGGCTATTTTTTGAATTTTCATAAATTAGTTTTCAAAACAATAATTTATTATTACGACTAATCGAAATTATAGTTGTTATTCCTGAATCAGCTACAAACGGCAATTTTTTCTCACTATCCTTTTTTTGTTAAATAAGATAAGATAAGATTTATGATTTATGATTTTTAAATTTTCTGGTCACTACTGGCCGTGGTTCGTTGTCTACTAGGTTGCAGCTATTGCTGCAACCATAAATAGACCAAGCCTGGTAGGATACTGCACTTAGGAAATAATACTATTCATCGAAAGAGAGTCCCGTATAAACAGAGTTTATTCATCCATATAAACAGAGTTCCATGCATTTGCAAAACTATGTGTCGTTACGATGGTAGTCAATTCCAGAGGGTCTGCTGTAAATTCAAAATGTAGTTCGAGGCAGACGTTTTGCTGCATAGCCTATATGATATTAGACACATGATATATATATATATATATATATATATATATATATATATAAGATAATAGACATTTGTATTTCGGTTGAATTTTTTTTGAGGAGTTTCTTGCCTTTTCCATTTTTGCCTTGAAATTATCAGAATATCTTAAAACCAAGACTATCGTCATTACTCATAAAATATTTTGCATTGAAGAAGTTGCCCTAGGTGGAAAGCGTTCTAGCTGGTAGATGATCATAGCTTGTAGTACCTACTTGTCAAGATCATTGTTTTTAGTTGAGAAAAATTTGGGTAGAAAAAGTTACCGTGGCTAGTAAGCGGCGACGGTTCTGGCTTCTCTTGCGCCTGAGGCAATGTCTTGATTAATGCCCCCCCCCCTCCTGTATCCTACAAAATTTAAAAAAATTCATTGATTAACAAAACGATTTTATTTTATTAATTAATTAATGGTATGTTTATAATTATTTTTTTTCATTAATTTTCTAGATTATTTAATTATTATTAACTTTTGAAATTTACATAATTTAATTATTATCATTATTTAACTATAATTGATTTCTTAGTTCATTTTTATTAGTTTATTTATAATTTTTATTTATTAACTGTGCCCTCTAGTTTATTAATACAATTTCTAAAATTACAAAATGAATATAACAGTTAGATTATCTGTTTGAAATTTAGTGCCCCTAAAATTTCTGTGTCAGGGGCAAGTGCCCTCTCTGTCTCTCCCCTAAAACATCCTCCGCTTGTAAATTTCAGCGAATTGGGTGATTATAGCTGGATGTACTACTGGGCTCGCGTGTTAACTTTATTTTTGGCTCTTCTTTTGTGAAAATTCTTTTTTTTTGGCAAATTCTACTTAGTATTTCGACTGGGATGCCAAAGCTTATAAGGGCACGAAGGCCACAGACGCTAATACACGTTTCTATATTATTAACAATTATTCGTGACAAATATTTTTTTTATTATGAATTCCTGAGTTTGTTAGATGTGAGAGCAAAAGATGATAAAAACAAATCAACGTAATTTTCTTGTTTTAGGTCCTCTGGTGTCTGAAGTGCATCAAGTGTTTTCACCCTGGTTGACACAAGTTGTTCGCCTATATAAAGGAGCTCCTTATATTGAATTCGATTGGATATGTGGTCCCATACCTATTCGGTAACTGAATATTTATTTTCAGTAATACAATAGAAATGTGGGATATTTAACTGGACCCGAAATTGCATTCATATTTTTTAAGTTGGTTATCCATTGTCAGTTAATTTGATGATTAAATTGAAGATCTTTTTTTGTAAATGTCATAGCCACAATATTAATAGAAAAACCAAGATTTTATTGACTATCCAAGCTCTATATTGAAGTTACACTTGTGCTACAGAAGCCGAAATTGAAATGGCGAGAAAATGTAGAGGTTTCAAGCTCCTATCTGCAAAAATGTGGAATTTTGTCTTTTTTGCCAGAAGAAAGATGACGGATGCGTGTTTATTTGAACCCCCTCATATACATAATGATTTTGTTCGTTTTAAGTTTTAATGCTGCTCCTTACTTTCAGTTCAAATTTTTTTTTTTTATTTTCAAGCCCCTATCAAAACTAATATGATCCCTAGTGTTTTCTATAGACACTACATTTTTGTATCTTTTCTCAGACATAGCATATAAATTGAGAAATACATTCCTACTATTTTCCAGATCAAATAAAAGTATGCCTTTAATCATCATTTTGATTCGGCAATTTTAACAATCAAATAGTTCGTGGTAACGAACTGTAAGTAAGGAGTGATGCGGCTCAATAGTAACCGAAACTCTAAGACAGTGAGGTTTGATAACAATAGATGCATCAAAAGAATCTAATTCTTACGTTCTTACAAAATATATAAAGTTCATCAAATTTAATGGTACCAATCAAAAGTTACGAGCCTGAGAAAATTTGCTAAATTTTAGAAAAAAGGGGAGAAACATCTTCAAAACATCAAGTGATCCTAGTGAAAATCACTCCATCAAATTTAGCATACCAGAAAATTCTACTGTAGATTTTTCAAGCTCCTGTGTACAAAAATGTGAAATTTTGTCTTTTTTGCCAGTTTTTTTTACCCAGAGGTGATAATATCGAACCAGGGATCGTAGAAGATCGGGAGAGGGCTCATTTGATCAGAAGTCAAAAGTTATAGTGCCCTTTCTGAGTGACCAAAAATATTGGAGGGCAATTAGCCCCCCCCCAAGCTCATTTTCCAACAAATTAACCCGATCAAAATTTTGAGTTAGTATTGTTTTTCAGCATAGTCGTAAAATCTAATAATTATGTCTTTGAGGATGACTTAACTCCCCACTGTCCTGGGGGAAGGGCTGCAAGTTATGAACTTTGCCCTTCGTTCACATATGGCATTGGTTATTGGGAAGTATACAGACGTTTTCAGGGGATTTTTTTGGTGGGGGGGGGGGGGTATATGTGGGAGGATTTTTGCATGAAGGTATTTTTCATAGGGAAGGGAAGTTTCTATGGAGGGGAGCCGGATTTCCCTGCATTATTTGAAAACTATAAGAAATTAAATGAAAAAACAAGTTTTTTTTTCAACTGAAAGTAAGGAGCAACGTTAAAACTTAAAACAAAAAGAAATTAGTGCGTGTATGAGGGGGTCTTTTCCTCGTCACTACCTTGCCCTTTACGTTAAAGTTTTCTTAGTACTATAAAAAAAAAAAACTATTTATAATAGGCAGTGGAACAGCGCTGCCTAAGTAAAGAACGATGCTGGCACAATGTATTGTTTATTTTTTTCTAGACCAGGGCACTTCAAGGCACTAAGACCCTATGCTTTCTAAAAGCCAGAATATAATTTGTACTTTACTGAAAAAAATTCTTCTAAATGTTTTCACTTTTATAGCTTTAAGAAATCAACAATCAATTAAAAATTTAAGGAATACATATCAGTATATGTATATTAAACTGACAATGCAGATTTTTTTTCAGTAAATTCATTTGAATTTTTTTCAGTAAAGTACACAATATATTCTGGCTTTCAGAAAGCATGGGGCTTAGAACCCTACTCATATCAATTTCTGCTCGTTTTGAGTTTGACTCTTTATTTATTTTAGTTTCTGTTTGTTTTGGGTTTAATTTATTTATTGATACTGATTTGTGGTAGTTGTATGCTTGGTAGATTATTTGATTCTATTATTGTTCATTTTTGGTTTAATGGAGTTCTTTACTTTTTTTCGAAAAACTTATTTTGTGGAAAAAGTTTAAAAAAAAATTAATTCTGATTAAACGGCCTTTGGGATTCAGGAGTCATTCTTAAAGAATTGGGACAAAGTTGAACTTTAGCGTAAAGAACGAGGTATTGATGAGGGTTATAGCCCTCATATAGGTAATAATTTCTGTTCGTTTTAAGTTTTAATGTTGCTCCTTACTCTCATTTGAAATAAATTGTTTTTTTTAATCTAATTACGCTTAAAAATCAAATTAAATCACCGAAATTACTATGCAGTCAGGAAAAACAATGGCTCTCGAACCAGTACAGGACGTCGACGAACACATTTTCTCAAGTCTACACGAAAGACTGAGGGGTTAAAACCGGACAGCAAGAAGTTCTTGGGCAGGGGCTTCAATTGACTTCAGGGGCTTGTTGGGGCTATAGCCCCCCTCTGATTTTAGGAGGGGCCCCAAATCAGTAGTCACAATCTTAATCATTTGATCTTAAGTGTGAAAAAATTGTGTTTTCAATTAAAACAAATCCGTTTCTAATAGAGCTGTACTTCACAACATTCTATTGTGACTTTCATTCCCAAACATATTTATTTATTATTCATATTTCATGACACATTTTTACGTCTTGTTGTAAAAGGTGAATTAACTTTTTTAAATTCAGAAGGGGGGGGGGCAATTTTTTTTTCTATGAAAATATCAAGCCAGTGTCATGAGCAGCCACATTCAGGTATGCAAGCTGGTATTAAAGCAGTTGCCCCACATGCAATTTACATGCACCGCCGTGCTCATAGACTCAACCTTGTGTTGGGTGCTAGTATTTAGAACTTGAGACGAATGGCATCTTTCTCCTCCATTCTTCAAGAGCTTTATTGTCTTATCGCGAATTGCAATATACATGACCAACTATTTGTTAATGCCCAGAAAGCCGCTGGCATAACTGTTCGTCAGTTGGAAAAATTATCTACTACAAGATTGGTATACTTATATATATTGGTGAACAAAGTACTGAATAGATACAACTGTATCTTGACTGTTTCATCAATTACCAAAACATTCTTCAGACGTGGGCTCAGGCCCACAGACTCATAACCAGTCTTCAGACATTTGAATTTATATTTACACTCCAACTAGCGGAATTTTTTTTTGCCACAATATCTCTGTTTGAGCAGCTGCAGGTGGTAGACCTATTTGTCTCTAGAGCTACTGGTCTTATTGCAGCTACACGAGATAAAATTATTGACATGCAAACTGAAAAAGCTCTTGATGTAATGTTTCATAAAGCAAAAGAATTTTCTCGTGAGTGTGGCCTCACTGAAAACCTTTTGCAAAATTTTCAGAATTCTGGTTCCTCGTGAAAAAGACCAAAGCGTGCACATTAAGTAGCTTCCAGCGTACCTGATTTTGTAACCGTGTCGACTTTGGGAAATAGCGACCATGCTGAAGGAAATAATCAATTAAAGATGCTTTCAGAAGGGATTATTTTCTTGTGATAGACAGATTGTGCTGCGAGTTTGATAGCCACTTCACGAATGTTCTTTCACTGTTAGAGTCAATCTCTGCATTAGATCTTGACCCGCCGCACTTTCTCAATACAAGCTGACTAGCTAGTGTAGCAGTGCATTACAAAGAGGTTTGCATTGACGCAACCCTGTTTGCCTCGCAAACAGATATTGTGAGAAGATATATCGACTCCTTAGGGAATAGGCCAAAAGATCTCTTAGCACTTCACTATTTAGTGAAAGCAATGTTGAAAGCATATCCAGAAATTTTGACAATCGCATTAATGTTCATTACTCTGCCTATTTCAACGGCTTGTCATGATATTCTTTTCTAAATTAATCCTGATTAAAACCTATTTAAAAAATTGTGTGAAATCATTGGATTTCGAGGCTATGGTTGGTAGTTTTGGAAAAATGAGACCTCGTTGGTTCCCAGTTTTGCAATAAAACTGTGAATGACTTTCCAAACTTAAGTTCTCTGTATTTATTAAAAACTTTTAAGCTGCTTCTTACTATTATTAGTTGATTTTGGGAGAGGCCTGTGGTAATCACTGTGAAGGAACGTTGCTCTTGAATAACTGTGAGCCAGCCACTTTGGCGGGCACACAGAGGTTGCTTAGCCCCCCCTCCCATAATTAAGAATGAAATTACGCCGCTGTTCCCGGGACCTCCAGGTTTAATGGAGACTTTTTGCAATTGTGCGCCCATTGTGGATTCTATATGACTCTTCTATCAACAGGAGTCAAAATCAGGCACAAGCAATCTCAAACCTATTATCTCTGAGTCGTTATATTTTCAGGCCTGTAAACATTGTATAACTATGATCAGGTATCACATAATAGATAGTTTAGCTAGGAAGAGGTTATTTGGCCTAAAAAAGCCCACTAAAACAAACAAAGCCCAAAAGAACTACCCATCAGTCAGAATCCAGTGCAAATTCTCTCACGTTTACTAGGCTATTATTTCCTTGACGTTTACTCTCGTTTGCAAATTCTCTCGCTATTATTTCCTTGACGGGCACGGCTTCTCGAAGTCAACCTGCCGCGCCGTTTTAAGTCACGATTCTGGTGTGGCAAACTCGTTAAAGCCCATTCTGACGCCACTATTAGGCTACGAAAGCAGGATTCACCTTTTGGGGATAGGAATGGCATTTTACAGCTTTTTATTCAGAAATTCAAGAACGTCATCATACTATTTCTACACAACTTAAAGAGTTTTTAGGTTTTTTTGTGGAATTCTTAGAGTTGGACGGAAAAATATCATATAATTATGCAAAAGTTATGTTTCTATTTATTTAGATATTTCAATTATGCATATAGAGATGCAGTAACGAAGCTACTCAAAACAATTAAATGTAGTTTTTCGAAAAAGTCAGTCCAATTCCACAAAAAAGCTGAATTTTAAAATCTGGTTCGTGAGATGTAGATTGCGGAAAATCCTGATTGTGTTATCAAATTCAGTGTAAAAAGATGCAAAAGAAGCTACACAGTATTTTTTTGGTCACGTCTATTTTTTTAGGGCTTCTAGAGAATTTGTTTATTTTTCTTGAAAAGGGGTGTGACAATGAAATTTTTTCTACTAGGGGAGGGGGGAATAAGGTTTGAATTTTTTTCTTAAAATATTATTTCTTCACAATATTAAAATATATTGTCCTTTTTAGTCTTAACGACAGGAGGGGGCGGAGCTGAAGCCTTTGTACCTTCTCCTACTTGCTTGTGTTGACTTTAAACCTATAACGAGCACAAATTGCCATAGAAAAGATTTAAATTTAAAGTGAACATAATTGACAAGGGAAGTTGAAGCAAAACTCAAAACGAACGCAAATCAACACAATAAAGACTGGTGCTATCCCCCCTAAAACCCCGCAAATGGCTAGAGCATAATTTACGCATAAATGACAACAAAGTCTATGCTTTATACAGTTTCTCTTTTTTTCACTGTAACATTAAAAAAAAAAAAATAATAAATACTCCTCAAACTTCCAAGAACTCTTGTTTAAACACAATTTTTTTTTTATCTGTAACATAGTTTCACCCCGTTTAAATATCTTACTTTTGTCACTGTCTTCTGCCATATAAATGCACTCTCTTCAAACTGTAGGAAAAACAATTAGTTGATTAAAATCCTCAATTTGAGTAATCTATTTAGTTTCAGTAAAGGGCAAATGACACTGCAGTCTTCTGGGGGGGGGGGTCGAGGGGGGAACATCGTATTTACTTTTGAAGTTAAAAAAAAGTTCAGATTTACTGGGTAAAATAAATTCGAATTCTTCAATGTTTTCTTCCTTATAAATTCATTCCATTTAAATGCGGATAACAAACAGTTGGCTAAACAAAATCGTCAATTTTAGCAATCTTACAGTCTTCAGTAAAGGGTAAATGACATTTTAGCCGTTTGAGGGTTTGAGGCGTGGGACCAACACCCTTATTTCTGACATTCTGTGTTATATTTATGTTTCATTTCTTCATTCATAATAATTAAGTTTCATACTTTTTTATTGCTTTAGTTTTAAATCTTATATAAAGCGGATTTCTATTTGTTTTAAGTTTCGAATTCGTTCTTAACTTTTGATGCAAAAATGGTTCAACCCCACTGTCTAGGGTTGTAAGAAATTGGCCAAAATCATGGTTGTGGACAATCCAGATGGGCGAAGCAAAAAGTAGAATGTTCTCCATTGGGATGGGGAGAAGTCATAAGGAATTATTCAAAGCAAGTAGGAATTTCGTGAGAGAGAGGTATAAAGAATCGAGTGGGCGGGGTTTGCGTACCTGTGTTTTCCTCTAGTGGTTTTGTACTGTAATGAGCTATCGGTAGTAATAGTTTAATTTTATCGCTCCTCAATGGCTGAAGATGAAATCCCTCTTATATGGCAAAATTAGAGACGTTCAGAAGACAAACAGCTTAAATCTCTGATTTTGTTTTTTGGATTTCTGTTTTAGCTTTTGATTGGCTCTTAATTTTGCGCACTAATAGGGACATTCCCTAAAATAAGGCTCGATGGCCAAAATGATAAAGAAACGTCTTTGACCTTAGATCTTAAATAATTTTCAAAGCTATTTGGAAACTCTGTAGTAAAATACATTTCAGAGCGATTTTGAACCACAGTCAAACACCAAAAAATAGCTGAGTTTTTTGGTCATAAAAAACAATACAGTGTAGTGTAAACAAACAAAGTACAACAGTCTCTGTTTTCGTTATATGTCGAACTTTCTCGTTCTTTTCCGTTATTTCCCTCCATAAAGTTGATTGATTTGGCATTTAAATCACTTTTTGAAATTCATAACAATTCATTCCATGTATGAATTGAACGATATGCCTAAATAATTTCATTTCTCTTTAAGCTAAATCTTTTTTAACGGGTTTCTCAAAATGTATGATTGTCTATCCTGAAAAAAAAAGTTCAGATTCTACTTAACTTGTGCTTGTTAATACATATATTATTATATGTTTTTATTTTATATATTTGTTGACTGCTTGGAATTTTAAAAATTAAGGCCTTACATAATTTGTTAATGACTTTACTATTCTACCAAAGCATTTTTTTTTTTTACATATTATAGTTTGTGACAAGATTGCCTATTGGTCACAACTCTACTTTTTAAAGTAATAAAAAACTTTAGCGTAAATAGCGGAGCGTTGAGGAGGGGACAGCCAAATTTCAAATACGGAATATCGCGTTTTTATGTTTTAATCTCGCTCCTTACTTTTAGTTAAAAAAGACTTTTTTTATTTGATCCCTAAAAAAATTTTGTTAAAAAAAACCTTTTTTTATTTGATCCCGAAAAAATTTCAGATTTTAGGTAATGTGTGCTTGTTAATACATTTATTATTATATGTTTTTTTCATATATTTCTTGACTACTTGGATGTTTCAAAATCGGACCCTTGCCTTATTTGTAAATGATTTTACTACTCTACCAAAGCATTTTTTTTAATTTATTCCAGTTGATTCATATTTTTTTTCTTATAGCTTGTTATTCCATTTACTTTATTATTGAAAAGTTAATTTTTTAATAAATGTCAAGATACCGTTGCATTTTACCAAGAAATTTGGCAAAATGCAATCTGTTCCCGATCTAAGCAAATCCAAATTTTACAAAGTAAGTTAAATAGATTTTACTTCTACCATAATTTTCACTGGAAATGAAAGCTTCATTAAGATCATAAGATAAGTAATATATTTCTGCCTATTTCAGTCCATGAAGTCGTTTATTACATTTATCCCTTAAAGGGAAAACAGAAGCCTGAAATAGACCAAGAACAGATAGGACTGCTTCCAAGGGACTGCAAGTCATAAGAGGAAATCTTCGTTCGATTGAAAGACTATTCCCTTGAGTTATTACAAGTGGCCTTTTAGCTTTGTTTAGAAAAGATTCAACAGACACCGAAAAACATTTATCTGCTTATTCTTGCGGGAAAAGGATGAGAGCTCTAGTAGACCACATACACATCAGTCCAGGAATAAATTTCATGCATTGGGAAAACACATAATAAGCTATCTTTTTCATTTTACGTGACTATGTGAGGCTGAAAACTAAATTTTGAAAAAAACAGCTTGTTAGACACAGTAAAGAACACAAAATAGAAAAAAAGAAACTAGGAGAACTCTCAGCTCGTAAGAAAAAAGAAAAAGAACGGCTAAGGGTACTGAATTGAAACTTTTAGGGAATGTTGATGGGGAGGTTGCATTAAATCAAAAGACAATGTACTATGCTCATTCAGATTATCAAAATACAATATATTGTAACATCTTGAGAAGGGAAATTAATGTCTGAAGGGAAAAAGTTGTAACTTTGAGGGAATTTTGGAACGAATGGACTAGCTGAATTGAAATTTTGACTTGGAAGTAGGTGGGGGGGGGGGGGGGAACGAAAAACACTACGTATATCCATGTCATTGGAATATTATGTCCGCAATATTTTGGAAACGTTTCGGAGGATGGAGTTGAAACTTTCAGGGAATGTGGCAGTGAGAATGGGGGAGAGTTGGACACACGGAAGTTAACTTCCTAGGAACCGAAATGGACCATTGAAACGGGAATATAAGGCTCTAGTTTTCTTTTTATGAATAAAAAAGGCTAGGATGGCAAACAACCCCACTTTCAAGCCCTTTTTCCTGCTCACCCCCACAAGACCAAAGGTATCCAATAAAAAGTTTCCGACATAGCCTACATTTTGATTCAAATAGTCGAACCACAAATATGTCTCTGGGGATGACAAGATCCACACCACCTTTTGGAAAAGGGCCATAAAGTCTGCAAATTGCCCATTGTTTACAAGTAGGTCTTATAATGGAAAAGGGGACGGAATATTTGATCTGGGGCGTTCAAATTGGATCTAAACTTTCGAATATCATTCTCTGGGTCATGAAAATCATACATTTTCTTGGGAGTAGGGAGGGGGTTCCTAGGAGTCCAGGAGTATAAACAACAAAATAAAGGTAGAACAATAGGGAATTTTTTTCTATAAGACAATGGTTGAACTTCCCTGAAGTAATGATGCTCGGACTGTTTTAAAAAGATTTTAGTTTTAATGATTGTATTTTAATGTGAATTTCTTTTATATTTTTTCATTGTTTTGCTGAGGACGGCTCTTGAATATAGGTTCGAAATATTCATTTAAAGTTCGCATTCCACTGTCGTATAGAAAAAATTTTCTCTATTATTCTAATTCTATCTTGTTGTTTATGGGCCAAAAGAGTGGGTCTTGTTAAGTGAGCCAAAAGAGTTTCGGTCCTAATTAATTATATTCTGAGCGATTTTTTACGGATTGTTGGCTAGGCCAAGATTTACAGCAGTATACTTCGGAAATGATACCCGTAAATCAGTGATTCAAAAGTCGCTATGTCCACCTGATTTTTCAAATTACTACAATATCTTGCGAATGTACCAGGGGGGAGTATTGGAGGGAAGGACATAAAATTATGACTTAAATTAAAGCATAGAGCTGAATCGAAAGACATTATTCTTATCCAGTTTATCAAAATGTCATATCTACTATTTCCCAGGCACTGCAACGGGAGTGGGAATTAACGGCTTAAGGAATCCCATTGAAACTTTGAGTGAGTGTTCGATTGGGTAGAGGGGGGGGGGGTAAGTAGATTTCAAACTTTGACATAGGGGGGAGTCAAGGTAAACTTATCAAGGCCAGCAAATTTTGGAAAAAAATCAGCTCGTCTTGATTCTTAGTGCAAAATACTCGGTTTTTTTTTCGCTGATTTGCTTTAAAATTCCAGGGAAGGAAAACACTTTGATTAAAATTTTAGAACAAAATGAACTTAAATCAAGAAACGAGTCTGGTTGTAATGATTTCTGACACTTTTTTTTACAATGAAATAGAAATCATTCAATAAGAAGCCTCAAAATTGATTTGTTTGAATAAACAAGCAAGTAAAGCAAACAATAATGTAATAAATTCTTATAATAAAATTTTCGATTAATTCGTCAAAGTTGCAACAGAATAGGGTCAAGATGGCTTGAGCCCTATAGAAGGCCCAAAAACTATTTGCAGACCCACACAGAGTTCTAAAGTAGAACTTGTAATAAAATTTGCAAAAAAATTTTGTGTAAGATCTTAACAAGCCAAAATCTTAATTCTTAAGCAGAAAACCCGGAAAACTCTTTATTAGACAGTAAAAAACATTGTCAATTAAAAACGAACATAAATTAATAAAAACAAACTTCCGAAAAAAAGATTTTTCAAAAATAAGTAAAGATCTATTTAACTAAGGTAGAGTATAAATAAAGTCATTTAACAATTGAAACATAAACCGAAAAGAAATTAGTATCAAGGAATAAATGAGACCCAAAAAACCAAATGAAATTACCTAAAAAAAAGGGTGGGGGCGAACGAAACTTTACTAGCGCACATAACTGCAAACAAGTATATTTTTTTTCTCTCTATAACATTAGTAAATCAAAAATTACGAACTCTTACTGGAATGAATATCATTACATATTGATAATCAGTCTACTTAATTTTTTGCAGTAATCTTGACTTTTACGAGGATTTTCTTTTACTTTTTGTTGTTTTTGTTGATTTTTTGATGAATAAAAACCCCATTGTTCAAAATTTGTATCATTTTCAATAAAATACTAAACGACATTCAAGCCGTTTAGAGGATTTGAGGGTAAGGGATATTTATGTGAAAATCTTGGTTTTCCTCGAGATGTATTTTTTTTCTTGTTGTGCTGTTGCTCAGCACAACACAAAACAGCACAAGTTGTGCTGTTCTTTAGCACAGCTTGTGCTGTTGTATTTGTTGTGGTGTTATGACAAATAAATACACAATGCTGGACAGAAAAATATTTCCAGTAAAGCACAAGCGATACTCTGGCCTTTAGAAGGCTTAAATGGAACCTGACTGTTCATTGGAATTTCTATTGGTTTTGGCTCTCATTTATTCATTAACATTAATTTCTGTTCGTTTTAAGTTTGAATTATCATATGACTTTATTTATGCTCGGGTTCGATTTAACATATTCCCTCTTTATTTTTGTTTGAAAAACTTTTTCGGAAGAAGCTTGTTTCTATTTAACTTACAATAAAAGTATTTTTTTTAGCTAAGATATTCTATTTAAGGTACAGCAATAAAATTTTACGCCATAGGTCGAATATCACATTCCGAAATGGAAACTCAGACTGCCAATATGTCTAGTTAAGTTGGTGAAAAATAAAAGAATACACAAAATAAGTGAAATGCAAAAGGTGACTATATGCTTAAATTCTAGATTAGGAGAAAAATAAAGAGCAAAATGCATTTTTCAGTATCTGTTGAGGGGGGGGGGGGGGGCAAATTTGTTGTTTTTTCAATTTTGTCAATGAAAATACTCAATAAAGGCATTTGTCTTGGAAATACCCCAAAAAAAGGTATTTTTTAAACTCCATGGGGAGGGAAATAAAATGTGGAGGGGAAACTGATGGAAAATTTCATTGTGCTTGCAACTAGTGGTGTTTGATTTTCTGTCTGCTGACTCAAAGCAACAAAAACTCTGCTTGAGGTACCGGAAATGATTCTGGACCATTTTTCTGTCCTATATGTGGTATATTAAAATTGACCTAGCAGTGAATTTTCTATTTGGAATTTTCTTTCTGTGGAAGTTATAATCGCCAGAAGTTTCTCATCGTGTCATCGAAAGCACAGAAATACTACAAACTGTTAAAAGTGTTAAAACTGTTAAAAGGGGCGGGGGGGAGGGGTACAAAACGCATCAAAAATTGGATTAAATGTATTTTTGTTACGTTTTTATGAGTCTATTTTTTGGGGGGGGGGGGAGGGGGGGGTTAAAACCCCGTCCATATTGGTCTCATGTGCATTATAAAAGTTATTTACTTGTGTTGTATTATGTTTAATATTGTGTTGTGTTGGTTTTGCTGACTAAATTGGTCAGAAACACTTTTTACTATAGTAAATTCGTGTTTAAACCTTCTAATATCACGAGCCCCCCCCCCCCAATTAGGTCAAAACGGGGTTTACATTATCTTCTTTAAAAAAGTACTGAGGATTGTTAAAAATAGATGGATGGAATCGTAAAATTAATTTGGAATGATTCAAAGAAGTCTTGAAACTGTTTTTTTTTTTTATCTCTATCTGATATCCTTTTCCTCTTTCTTACCTTGTTCATTTGACTCAATTTTGTTCGATAGGCTTAGCATTTGATACTATTGGCTTATCAAGTTCCTATATGGTGAACGAGTATTCGTATTTAGCAAAATACAGTGAAGCTAGAATCCCAAGCGCTGCAGTTTCCAAGCGCTGCAGTAACAAACATACAGCAGTCGATGCCCATTCATATGAAACATGAAAATAAACGGAAAAGAGAGATTAATAAAAAGAAAATAACCAGAAATAATCAATTATAATATTTTTAAAAACCCAACTAGTCTGAGTTGCTGACAAAAAAACACACCTCTCAGGATCCTAGATGGTGGATGATGCAGTAATCCAAAGCACTGGTAATAGCATGATCTGGAAAGTCAATCCTGTTAATTCTAGGCCTTGCATGATGGGCATAGTTTCATAACTATACGCATGAAAATTCATAACAAATTTATCAGACAAATGCTTCGATGTAATATCATGAACTATATCAAACATCAAAGAAAGCTTGCAAAGACTAGATAGTCCTAGATGGACATAACATTCGTTTTGCAATATAAAAATCTTTTGAAAACTGGATTCCCAGCACCATATAATATTTCAATATCCTAACCCTAGCTTTATTTTTGTTTTAATTTTTCATATCGTCATTTGATTATTTACTCTGTTCTTTGTTTAATAGGGATGGCGTTGGAAAAGAGGTTGTATCACGATTCACGACGGACCTTCACTCAAAAAGTATATTTTTTACTGACAGTAACGGAAGACAAATAGTAAAACGAAAAAGAAATTTTCGTCCGACATGGAAATTGAATGTCACTGAGCCCATATCTGGAAATTATTACCCTCTTAATTCGTTCATGTATATTGGTGACTCTTTTGGAAGAAGAATTGGCGTTGTTGCGGACCGTGCAGAAGGCGGGACAAGCCTGAGGGACGGAGAACTTGAATTAATGGTATTTGACAGCTATTCCTTTAGTAAAGTTTACAATGGGTTAAAAATAGTAATTCAGCGAGAAACAAAAACTATTCTGTATTGGAATCTAGACAGACACGCACTTCATTAAGGTTTTAACGTTACGCACAAATTTCAACACCTAGGACAAACAGTAAGCCCAAATATTAAACAAAACAGAAGGATCCGTGGACATACAAAATTTTAATTAGTAAATGTAAGGCATCATAAACTCAACAACCAAAAGGCAATTCAAATCAAATAAATTTTTCCAAATTACTCTTCATCATCTAGGGCTCATCAGAGATATACCACTGGTCACTATGGGCTATGAAGCCTTAAATTCCTGACCCAGGCATAGTGGCGCGTCTGTCATATGCTGGTAAATATGGTATCCCTATGACAGGTGATATTTTTGAAATACATGTATATTAGTGTAATTATTTTCAGGAGTTTCGAAAAGTATACGTATAAAAGTAGGCCATATCCATCCTCATTCACTGCAAACAAGCGAATAAGAAAAACAAAAGTAAACTGAGTCCTTGCTTCAGGGACCAAGGGTGAAACAGAAAGTTGATTATTTTATTGGTTCACAGCAACCGTTATAAAATTTGTCTTAATTGTTTAATTTCTATTTGTCTATATTTTGTCAGTTTATATTTCTTAATGTTTTGTTGTCCCTGAACCTAATTTCATTGAAGTGCTTGTGATGGTTGTTGTTTACTTCATTTTTTTGACACGAACTTATATTCGGTGATGTATCGCTTGTGAAAAGTTTTAAAATAAAGCATTATTCTATTCTAAATGTATCCCATGCCCGTGTGATTACCGTATAAAGTGGCATATGGACAACAAACCCTAATCAAAGAAACAAAAAGAAAAATATCCCTTAATATTATTTGATAATTAGATACATATTTACTTACAAGCTCATTATATTGAAGGCTAGATTTAAAAAAAAATAATTCGTTTAAATATATAAATTAAACTAAAAAAAACAGCACAATGTCAATTTCAGTTTACTGTAGATTCTATTAACTTGTCTGGTTCGCTTACTGTTGTTTTGTGAAAAGAAAATTAACGGTCAAAATATAAATGAGAATATCATAAAAATTGAATGTTTATCCTTGTGTATGCTGACCTGATACCAGAAAAAGTTTAGGTCTACATTAATAATTTAGGTTTTACTGGCATTATATAAATGTAATTCTGGCTCAGCGCTTGGGCATTACTAACAAGTCCAATAGCCTATGACAATTTATTTTCTTTGGTGCTAAGGTGTAGCAAATGTCAACAAATCCCTAAACAAAGCTGAAAATGTCAAAGTTAATTTGTCTTCCAATTCTCCGAGGCTTCGGAGCAGCAAGTATTGGTATTTGAAAGAGCTACACTAAAAATTAAAACGACCAGAAATTAATCGATATTAGAGGGGGGGAGTTCCCCTCCCTTACAGCGATCTTTGCACAAAAGCTTGAAATATGGCACCAGAGCTTTAAGAACGACGGCTCAAACACAAGGTTAAACAAAATGAGATAAAAAGTATTTATCACAGTCCTTCAAGAATGAAAGATCCTAGTGCTATGCATTTGAATAAGAAATAAAATTTTCAGTTCACTTGCTTCAGTAGGCAGTCGGGAAATAAAACATTTACTGTTATTCATTAACAAATTTTTAGTTTTAATTAGTTCTTCAGTCTCACTTGAAAAAAAAACCTATCAGTTAGATTTAATTTTATAAGGAAGACCATCGATTGATTGAAAGTAAAATCGTTATCTTAAAGAATAAAGGAAGCATTTTCTTTTTTTTCCGTAAATACTAATAAATTTGAAGAAGTAAGTGGTTAAAATCGTAATTGAGAAAATTCAATAATAGATAAATGTCTGCAGTGCTTCTTCTGTTGCCGTATTTCTCCTAAGCAAATTGAATTCCCTGAATTCTCACAGAAAATTAACGTTCGTAAATATACCATTTTTAATGCAACATACACATATTTGATTGTAATTTACGGAAATTACTGGGGATATTTCGAAAACCCAATTTTCTTTTTGGGTAAATTAGGGAAGTCCGAAAAGCTCTGGGATACTAAAAGCACTGATTGTATGTGCTAAAAGACCTTCAGGCTGTCGCTCAGGAACTTCTAATTTTTTTATGTTTTTTTCTTTAATGTGGATAGTCTACATTTTTTTTTTTTTTTTGCTTTTACAGCAAGCTTTTCATCATCTAATTCCTGAAATTGAAAATCATTAATGACACAAGGGGGGAATAACTTGAAAAAAGCCATGCAAAGGATTATTCATAGAAGATATATATGCAGCAGATTCTATGCTTCTTTTTTTAGTGGTTTTCGGGTAATCAAATTTAGAAATATTGTTCAGAATTGAAACGACATAAATGGTTGATTTATTATGTGATAACGACGTGCTCATCTATTATTTCTTTTACCTGGGTCTGATAATAGGCAGCGCAATAGCGCTGCCTAAGTAAACAACGATGTTGGCATCGTTCTTTACTATTGTTCATTGTTCATTTTACTGTTTAACTGTATTGTTCATTTTTTTTTTTGGCTTAGACCAGGGCACTTCGTATTGAAGGAGTTGTCGTAGAAACTTCAAAAAGGGCTCACTCGATTGGAAAATGGAATGGGTAGTGCCCTTTTTAATAGTCGAAAGTGATTGGAAGACGACTAACACCCTTTCCACGCCCACCATTTCCCCAAAGACATTCAATCAAAATTTTGAGAGAACCATTTTGTTCAACGTAGTTGATTTCCAAATTGAAATTATGTTTTTGAGGAGGATATTCCCACCACAGCCTTCAGGGCAAGGGTTGTAAGTTATGCTTTGGGGGCATATAAGGTTTTTATAGAAAGCTTTGTTGTAGAAACTTCAAAAAGGATTCATTCGAATGGAAATTTAAAGGGCTTTTGCCCTTTTTAATAGTCGAAAGTGATTGGAGGGCAACTAACCCCCCTCTCACGCCCACCTTTTCCCCAAACACATCCAATCAAAATTTTTAGATAGCCATTTTGTTCAACATAGTTGAAAGTTTTGGAAATTAGGTCTTTAAGGATGACAACCTCCCCTCCACAGCCCTCAGGGCAAGGGTTGTAAGTTATGCCCTAGGGGCATATAAGGCTCTTATAGAAACCGTTGTCGTAGAAAGTTCAAAAAGGGCTCATTCGTTTGGAAATTGAAATGACATTTGCCCTTTTTAATAGTTGAAAATGATTGAGGGCAACTAACCCCCTCACGCCCACCATTTCCCCAAACACAAACAATCAAAATTTTGAGATAGCCATTTTTTTCAACGTAGTTAATAGTTATGGATATTATGTCTTAGAGGATGACAAACCCCCCCCCCCCAACAGCCCTCAGGGCAAGGGTTGTCAGTTTGCCCTTTTTAGTTGTTGAAAATGATTAGAGGGCAACTAACCCCCTCTCATGCCCACCATTTCCTCAAACACAAACAATCAAAATTTTGAGATAGCCATTTTTTCAACGTAGTTGAAAGTTCTGGAAATTATGTCTTTGAGGATGACACCCCCGCCCCCACAGCCCTCAGGGCAAGGGTTGTCAGTTATGCCCTGGGGGCATATAAGGCTTCTTATAGAAAGTGATTTTGTAGAAGCTTCAAAAAGGGCCAATTCGATTGGAAATTGAAAGGGCTAGTGCCCTTTTTAATAGTCGAAATGATTGAAGGGCAACTAACCCCCCTCCCACGCCCACAATTTCCCCAAACACACCCAATCCAAATTTTGAGATATTTTGTTCAACGTTGTTGAAAGTTCTGGAAGTTAGATCTTTGAGGATGACAATCCTCCCCCTCAGAGCCCTCAGGACAAGGGTTGTAAGTTATGCCCTGGGGACATATAAGGTTTCTATAGAAAGTTTCGTTGTAGAAATTTCGAAAAGAGCTCATTTGATTGGAAATTGAAAGCGCTAGTGCCCTTTTTAATGCTCGAAAGTGAATGGAGAGCAGCGAACCCCCCTCTCACGCCCACCATTTCCCCAAACACATTCAATCAAAGTTTAGAGATAGCCATTTTAATCAACGTAGTTTAAAGTTCTGGAAATTATGTATCTAAGGATGACAATACCCCCAAAGCCCCCAGAGCATAGGTTGTAAGTTATACCCTGAGGGCATATTAGGTTTTTATGGATTGTGTTGTCGTAGAAACTTCAAAAGGGAATCATTCATTGGAAATTGAAAGGGCTAGGGCCCTTTTTAATAGTCGAAAGTGAATGGAGAGCAACGAACCCCCCTCTCACGCCCACCATTTCCCCAAACACATTCAATCAAAGTTTAGAGATAGCCATTTTAATCAACGTAGTTTAAAGTTCTGGAAATTATGTATTTAAGGATGACAAACCACACAGAGTCCCCAGGGCATAGGTTGTAAGTTATGCCCTGGGGGCATATTAGGTTTCTATAGATTGCGTTGTCGTAGAAACTTCAATAGGGAATCATTCAATTGGAAATTGAGAGGGCTAGTGCCTTTTTTAATATTCAAAAATGATTAGAAGGCAACTAACACCCCTTCCAAGCCCACCATCTCAAACACATCCAATCAAAATATTGAGATAGCCATTTTGTTCGGTTGAAAGTTCTGGAAATTATTTCTTTGAGCAGGACACTCCCCCCTCCAGTCTTCGGGGCAAGGGTTATAATTTATATACCCTTGGGGCATATAAGGTTTTTATTGAAAACTTTGTCATAGAAACTGGAAAAATGGCTCATTCGATTGGAAATTCAAAGGGCTAGTCCCCTTTTTAATAGTCGAAAGTGATTAGACGGCAACTAATCCCCCTACCACGCCCACATTTTCCCCAAACACATCCAGTCAATATATTTAGATAGACATTTTGTTCAACGTAGTTTAAAGTTTTGGAAATTATGTCTTGGAGGATGACAAACCCCCACAGCTCTCAGGGAAAAGGTTGTAAGTTCTACCATAGGGACATATAAGGTTTTTATAGATAGCGTTGTCGTAGAAACTTCAAATGGGGCTCATTAAACTGGAAACCGAGACGGCTAGTGCCCTTTTAGTAGTCGAAAGTGATTGGAGGGTAACTAACCCCCTCTCACACCCACCACTTCCCCAAACACATCCAATCAAAATTTTAAGATAGCCATATTGTGGAACGTAGTTGAAAGTTCTCGAAATTAGGTCCTTGAGGATGACATCGCCCTCCCCCACAGCCTTCAGGGTTAAGGTTGTAAGTTATGCCCTGGGGATGTTTTTATAGAAAGTGTTGTCGTAAAAATTTCAAAAAGGGCTCATTCGATTTTAAATTTAAAGGGCTATCGCCTATTTTAATAGTCGAAAGTATTTAGAGGGAGAATCCCCCCCCCAAATCCATCATTTCCCCAAACAGTTCCGATCAACATTTTGATATGGCCATTTTGTTCAGCGTAGTTGGAAGGCCATGAAAGTATGTCCTAGAGGATGAAAATCCTCCCTCCATAGCCCTCTGAACAAGGGTCGTAAGTTATACCCATGGGGCATATAAGGTTTTTATAGAAAGTTTTGTCGTAGAAGCTTCAAAAAGGCTCATTTGACTGGATATTGAGAATACTAGTGCGTTTTTATTATTAGAAAGTGATCAAAGGGCAAAGTCCCCCCCCCCTACGCCCATAATGTCCCCAAACACTTCCAATCAAAACTTAGAGAAGCCATTTTGTTCAGCGTATCAGAGCGGTCTGAAAATCATGTCTTAGAGAATAACAAAACCTCTAGCCCTTAGGGTTGTAAGTTATGTCCTGGGGACATATGATGATATTTTTTTTGTAGAAAGCATAGCCATATGAACTTCGGAGGGGGCTCTTTGGATTGGTAATCAGACGTTCTAGTGTTTTTTTAAGAGTAAAAGTAATTGGAGGGGGGCTACCCCCTCCCCCTCCCCACACACACACATAAACACGTCGTATCGTCCCAAAATGCATCTAATAGAAATTTTGAGATATATATTCTATTCAAAATGGTCTAAATATCATATAACAAGGCCTTTGGGGTTGAAAAAATTCCCAGTAACTAGGGGCAAGGGTTGTAAGCTATTCTTAGGGGGTATTTAAGTTTTTTATGGAAGGGACCGTTGTTTAACTTTAGAAGAGTCTCAGTCTTTTTCCCTGAAAAAGACTATGTCAATATAAAACGAACAGAAATTAATTAAAAAAAACTTTTTCAACAAAATAAGTTTTTCAAAAAAAGTAAAGAACTCCATTAAACCAAAATGAAAGAAAATAGAATCAAATAATCTACCAAGAATACAACTACCACAAATCAGTATAAATAAATAAATGAAACCCAAAACAAACAGAAATTAAAATAAATAAGAGTCAAACTCAAAACGAGGAGAAATTAGTATGAGTAGGGTTCTAAACCCCAAGCTTTCTAAAGCCGGAATATAATTTGTACTTTACTGGAAAAAACTGGAGAAAATTCTTTCATATTTTTTCACTTTTCTAACTTTAAGAAATCAAAGGTCAATTAAGATTTTAAGGAATAAATATCAGCATATGTACATTAAACTGACAATGCAGATTTTTTTCAGTAAATTCATTTGAATTTTTTTCAGTAAAGTACAAATTATATTCTGGCTTTTAGAAAACTTGGGGTTTAGAACCCTGCTCATACTAATTTCTGCTCGTTCCGAGTTTTACTCTTATTTATTTTAATTTCTGTTTGATTTGGGTTTTATTTATTTATTGATACTGATTTGTGGTAGTTGTGTTCTTGGTATATGATTTGATTCTATTTTTGTTCATTTTGGTTTAATGGGGTTCTTTAATTTAAAAAAAACGTATTTTGTTTAAAAAGTTTTTTAATTAATATATAGAAAAGGTAGTATTAAGAGTAGCTTTGACACGAATCTGTGCTTTAAAGGAAATTAGGATAAATTGAAACGTATCAGTTTACTTTGTTATATTATGTTATCCGCATTATTTGATATGATAAAGAAGAAAAACGAAAATTTAAAATAGCTTTAACCGCTTGTTGTTTTTAACTTTCATGTTTAAAGAGGAATTCCTTCTATCTGGCTTCCCTATGATAAGGAAAATGTAGACTGGAAAAAGAAAGTAATATTTTTAAAGTTTGTCATTTTGAAACAGAGGAAGTTGGTCTTGATGGTAAAGTATATATTGCCAGAATCAAATAATATTTCCTGACCAAATAAAAGTCCCATTATCAAGTATCAACTACGCTGCACGAGACAGATTTACTTTATCTTACAGAAAAAAGTAGTCCATTTCTTAATCAATGGAGCAGATGTTAAAAATTTCTCTCCTGGACAAACTGAGAACAGAATGTTTTCTGGGAAATTAACGGCCATCCTTCTTATGGGTTTTCACATCAAGTTCAAATTCAGCAATGGCACCTATTTTGGGAAAGAGATCTTTTGAAGTAAAAGTAAATCCTTAATGTGCCCTCCTTTTATCACCTGCTTGTCACCATGATTAAAAATGTAATAGTGAGATTTACTAGAATAGGTTTTGACTTCGTACTCGATAAAATCATTTGTTACTTTTCCATCGGTGATATTTTTAGTATTGTGAGGAGATACGCATTGGGGGAGCGGGATAGAAATAAAAGCAGACTTCAAAGCCGTATCCCTTTTAGGAAGTGACAACCAGGATGCAACTGGCTTGCTGTTTTTCTAGTAGCATTGGTGATTTCCTTGGCTTTGTGAAACTGAAATTTATCAAATTTCAGATGCAACTGTAATGGGTCAGGGTTCCGAACTGCTAGCATCACGGTTAAACAAAAGAAGAAAGAATAGGGCACTGGACTTTGCAATCCATACCGGGGTAATGATCTCTGTTTTATGGCACTTCAGCAAGGAAATGGAATGGGGGAGGGGGGGGGGGCTAGAGGCCAACAATTATGTGTTTTTGCACAACGTTCCTGTTTACCTACCCCAGATTTCTCCAGGCACCCATTTAGAGTGCTCACAGAGTCTAGCCACTGACCCCGCTTCTAAACGAAATAACCTGCGATACCATGACTCGAATCCCTGTCCTTACGAGCAAACGATTTCAAGTCTAGTGTACTAACCACTGGGCTAATCACTGTTGGTGCTGTGTTAATTAGAAGAATTAGAACAATTCAAAACAAGCTGAATAACAATTTACCGAAACTTTGATTTCAATTAAAAGTTAAAGTTTACTTGGGTCCAACCTGAAATTTTCCGATAGTCAGAAGAGTTTTAATTCAACTATTTTTTTATTCATTATAAAATGGTTAGGGCTATATTAGCATGCAGAATAATGACTAGTTTGAATGACCGTACTCAAATGGGCCTATTGCCCACCTTTGAGAAAGGCGGCTTTTCCACCAAGTGATGCTAGATTGCACTAGCTCTCTTTCAAACAATTCGTGGTAACGAACTGAAAGGAGTGACACGGTCTAATAGTAGCTGAAACTCAAAAATAAAATATTTTTTTAACAATACATAAATAAAATCGAAATCGCTTTTTGTTGTGATTCTAAATAAATAATATTCATCAAACCCATCAAAAGCTATGAACCTTGAAAATATTTCGCAGATTTTCATAACAAGAGGGCAAAAACCCTTCGAAGAACAAGTAATTCTTATGAAAATTACACCACCAAGTTCAGCATATCAGGTAACCTTATAGTCGAGATTTGAAGATCCTATCTACAAAAATGTTGAATTTTGCGTTTTTTTTTCTTTTTTTCCTTTTTTTTAGAAGGATGATCGCAGATGCGTGTTTATTTGCGTTTTTCCCAGGGATTATCGTATATGTGTTTTTTTTTTCCAGTCTTAGAAAATCATGGCGCTCACTCGAACTGAAACTAAACGTTCTTGTTCCCTTTTTAAATATCCAAAGGGATTGTGCCACAGCAAAGTGACGTTTTCTGTCTTTTGTCGCACAAAACTGAACGGCACAAAACTTTAAAATCCCCGGAAGGGAAACGGATTAAAAATTATCGAACGCCTGTGTATGGGTTTACCAGCTTCAGAGGCAGTAACGCCGCCCGTTGGCACGTTCGTTCCTAAGGACTACTACTGCTAACAACCCACCGCAGCACCAAACCACCTGAAGCCAACACAGCGGATCACGCTCCTACTCTATACTATTCTATTCAGAGCCTCCCTCTTTAAACCCTCCCAGGAGGTTCCTTTTTCCCCTAAATCTTTCTTTATGACATCCTCCCGCCCCAACCGCAAATGACCTGCTTCCCGTTTAGCCCTAGGTGGTTGGCCAAAAAGGACAATCTTCGACAATCGGGCATCCTTCATCCGCAGAACGTGCTCTTGCCATCTCACCCTTTCTCTCATTATTGCCCTAGGAAGTGGGATTGAACACAAGCATTCACTTAATGTTTGATACAATTATATAAAGTGATATGTGATTACACACTAGTTATCATCAAGGAGGACCGCTGAGTCACTGTTCAGGTGGTGAAGGGCCTAAAACTTAATCTGCATCATTTCTAAGTCTAAAAAGTATCTTCATACAAAGTAATTTGCTTACTACAGAAACTGGGCTAATGCCTCTATAATTACCACATTCACTCTTATCATCTTTCTTATGGAGGGGTTTACTTAAAGTTTTCAAAAATCGCTAGTTACATCCTCTTTTTCGACAATCACATTCGTAGTCTTCAGTAATTCACCTCTAACTTCACAACCCCTGTATTTCAAATCTCCTTTACCACACTATCATCACCTTTGGCCTCATTATTTTTCAGTCCTTTTAGTTCTATCTCCGACTCTTCTTCGCAAAATAGATCTTCCTTTGTTTCCAAATTGTCACAAAGTTTCTTATTCTTCTCTATATAATTCCCTGTGAATTTAGCACGGCTAAACACAATTGTCAAAATCTTCTGTCCATCTCTTTTTAACACTTTCATCGTCACTAATTGAGACTCAGTTTCAATCTTTAACTAGGACAAGTCCCAAATGACTACGTCCTATTTCTTTACGTAGCCATGCAATACTATTATGCCGCCTGGCCATATTTAAACCTGGGATCCTGTCTTATTTCTCCTTGTAAATGTAAGTATTAGATAAAAAAAAAAAAAATTCCCACTGAAAGTAAGTAGCACCATTAAAACTTAAAACGAACAGAAATTGTTACGCATATGAGGGGGATTGCCCCCTCCTCATAACCTCGCTCTTCATGCTAAGTTTTTTAGTACTTAAAAAAAAAGCTTCTTGCTATTCTAATTAATTGATCCTTGTTTTTCTGGAGTTGTCCTTGAAGATCTGGGACAAAAAGTCAGACTTTGACGTAAAGAGTGAGGTATTGATGAGGGGGTACCCCACTCATACACGTAATAACTTTTGTTTGTTCAAAGTTTTAATGTTGAAACATTGAAGAAACTTGTTCTTTCAGTTGAAGAAACTTGTTTTTTTAAATTTAATTGCTGATCATTTTTTAAATAATACTAGAAAATCCCGCTCCTCCTCCACGGAAAGATTCAAAATTTCCACTGAAAAGTTCAACCCCCGGAAACTTGACTCCCCATGGAAATTCTCCCTGTAGAAAATTCCCCGCAACCCCTCCCCCGCCCAAAAAACGTATGCATACTTCCCAATAACAAATACTATACGTAAACGATGGGCGAATTTCATACCTTAAAGACCATTCCAAGAGGTTATGGGGGGGGGGGATCATGTTATCTAGAAAAGCTTAGTTACTGGACCTTCCAACTATGCTAAACAAAATGGCTATATCCAAATTTTGATCGAACAACTTTGATAAAAAGACGGGTGGGAGGGAGACTAGCTACCCTAAAATCTTTTTGGTCAATTAAAATGGGCACGAGAACTTTTGATTTCTGTTCGAACGAGCCCTCTCCTAATATTCTGGGGCCACTGGTTTTATACAATAACCCCGGGGAAAAAACCAACACGCAATCCGTGATTTTTCCTTTGGCAAAAAATGCGAAATTTGACATTTTTGAAGATGGCAGTGTTCTCTGACACGCTGAATTTGATAGTGTAATTTTGATTCAGACTCATTGATTTTTAGGGGATGTTTCCCCCTTTGTTTCGAAAATCAGGCAAATTTTATCAGGCTTGTGGCCTTCGATGGGTAGAACTAAATGATTTTTTTATACTTGGAATCACCATAACAAGCTGATTCTTTTGATGTAGCTATTGATATCGAGATTCCGTTTTTTTTTAGAGTTTCGGTTACTATTTAGATGTGTCGCTCTTTGCTTACAGTTCACTACCATGAACTGTTTGAAAATCTATATGAGTCACTACTATCTCAGTCAGCCATTTCTACAGGGGCACCTTACACTTTGTGCTTTCTAGTAGTAATTTTAACAACTCGAATTCTATTTTTTAACACCTACCCAACCTTAGCAAGACTAAGAAGCTTTCTAATTCATCACGAATACCACTCCCCCTCTATTTAAGCTATTTAAAATTATCAGAAAACTGAATTGAGTTTCCCAGTTCCAGAGACAGTGATGACGCTTGGTGGCGCATTCATTCCTAAAGATTCGCGTAGTTCATTCTAGATAAACGGTTAAAATACCACTAAGTTGAAATTATGTAAAGTGATGTATAATTGTGCATCAGCTATTGAGAAGCGCCACTGGGTCATTGTGTAGGTGAGGGGAAGTTCGTGATGCTTCAAAAAGTTTATTTTATCTCCAAATATCATAGCTCGTCGCGAGCCATCAGATAAATGTAGAAGTGAGGCGGTGAATGATATAAGTTACTCTCTATTCTTCCAGCATTTGTATTGAGCCTGCGGGGTGATAGCTCCCTTCATATTACAGAAAAGTCTTGTCTGTGTAGCACAGAACATTACACTCATATGCTTGTCGGCATGTGAATGCCAATACTAAAGGGTGCAGAGGCGGGAGGGGCATCTTAAGTGTCATTATGGAATTTCCCATGAGGAGGAGGAGGCAAGTGTTACCAGAGACGTGTTTTTTAAAGGTGTATGAATATCAAAGTATAATCACCTACGGAACAAGTACTGACAAAACTCTCCAAAAGTGACCCCGCGTACCTCAGCGCCTCTAGACGCAAAATGTTGTACTGCTTAATCGCTCCGAGCCAAAGTACTTTGCTCCGGCCAATAATTATGCTAGAGCGTGATTCAGGCGCCGAGTGACCGAGATGAATTGTGTAACTACGGTTTTTAGTTGCCAGGTTCGCATAGGTATACAAAGGGTCACTTTTTTTGTGTGGGGAGGATAGGTTTTGTCAGTACTTGTTCCGTAGGTGATTATACTTTGATGAATATAAATTTTGGGTTTAAAGCTTATCTTTCTTTTATAAAATTTTGACAGTTTGTGGCGACAAATTGGAAGTCAGGAGCAACTCATGCAACTTGTACCAGAACTCTAAAAGCGAGTTTGATAGCAATATGTGTATTAGAATAATTTAATTTTTATGGTGATTCAAAATATATAAATTCACTAAGTTTAAAGTTATCCAAAAAAATTTATGAGCCTGAGAAAATAAGCCCCATTTAAGACAAAAGAAAAACTTCTACAAATTGGCGAGTGATTTTGAAATAAATTAGACCGTCACATTAAGCATATCAGTAAACTCTTTTGTAGAGATTTGAAATCCTGTTTACAAAAAGGCGAAATTATTGTTGTTGTTTAAAAGTGTATTTTGTTTTTAGAAAAATATCTGTAATCATCTGAACTTCCATTTACTTCATAAGAAAAAAAAATAAAGCATTTTTTAGATAGTGGTTTTAGGGTTCTCATACATATTGAATCTCATTGCATAATTTCTGTAATTTCTGCTTAATTTCTGTTCTTCAGCTGCTCCCTCTAGTAGCTCAGTGTGTTGATGCTCTGCTGGGCAATAATGGGCTCCGGGATCGATTCTCCCTGAGGTAAGGTCGGGTGACACACTCGCCATTTTTGTCCTTATGAAAAATACCAAGCAATTTAAAACATTGATTCTATACCCTATGCGCCAGCAAGGGCTTTGAATGATATTTTTCTTTTTTAAACTTCTTCATCTGCACTGAGGACAACTTGCTCATTACTACAAGTGGAATAACAGTGGTAATTTTTTGCAAAGTGGTAAGTTTTGCAAATTTTTAAGTGCTAATAGAATTTAATGAGCAAATTTAAAATAAATACATTTTGCATATTAAATATATATAAATATATTGTACCGTTATCAAAACTTTGTTTTTTTTAGTTTCGGTTTCATTTAACAAGTACTCTCTTCCCATAAAACTGCGACTCCTCAACGACAATGTCATGTCAGTTATGTTATATGGTAGCCAGTGCCGGGAATTTGATGTAAAGATAGAAGAAAGACTGACAGCGCTCAAAAATGTGTTAATTTGCATGAGGTGCAAATTAAACATCGCTGGTAGCAAAATCTCGGTAAAGCTGAGATTCTTCGGAAAACTGGCCAGCTGCTTATTTCTGAAGTGATGTAGAAAAAAAGATGGAGAATTCTTGGAAAGATCTTTCGGATTTAGAAGACATGAATCTTGGAACGACTACAGTAGAGGTCTAAGTACCATTTTGCATGATGCCCTAGGAATTCCCATACTATTTGCGTGATGCTCTACACCTTTTCAAAGAGAGTCAGAACTCCCTCACACAGTTTCACATGCACATTGCAAAAAAGCATGCAAAAACCAATAAAGTGATTAAACACGTTTTGAAACTATAGTCAAGGTTGTATAAGAGAATTAGACTGTTTTTTTTTTTTTTTTGGCAATTGACATTTTTTTTGTGATAAGAAGTACCATTCATTGCGATCGTAACTCTATGGTGTGGATGACATGAAAATAAAATTTTAACGAGAAATGTCTGAAAAGTGCATGGATGCTACAATCAGAATTGTTTGATTGACATTTGCAAAAAGGGATAAGGGATTCGCGAATTGGACTGTATGAACAATCTTATTCGAATAATAAGGGGAAAAACAGAGCTAGATAGCATTAGCGAATTGGATCGTCTTAAGATGGAGAAAAAAAAGGGATGGTCTTATGACTTAACCTAGCTTTACTTTTTCGATGTGTACTGTATAATACATAAGTGGTGTTTGAACATTGTTGTCAATTTAAAATAGAGTTTAACGTTATACTATACTAAAAAGTTGATACTAAGAGAGATGTAGATGGCAAAAAAAGAATTTTAATAACGAATAGCTTTAATTCTTCGATGTGTACTGTATAATACACATGTGGTTTTTGAACAGTGTTGTCAATTTAAAATAGAGTTTAATGTTATACTAAAAAGTTGATACTAAGAGAGATGTAGATGGAAAGAAAAGGATTTTAATAAGGGATAAATTTACTTCTTCGATGTGTACTGTATAATACACAAGTGGTGTTTGAACATTTTTGTCAATTTAAAATTGAGTTTAATGTTATACTCTACTAAAAAGTTGATACTAAGAGAGATGTAGATGGCAAGAAAAGAATTTTAATAACGGATAGCTTTACCTCTTCGATGTGTTCTGTTCTGAATAATTTTTTTTTATCAACATCCTTTGTCAGATACATCAAATAAAATTGACAAAATATAAATTTCAGAATCAGTAAATGCTTTAACAACCGGACAATCTTTTTTTCTCTTTTTTATCACAAACAATTTTCAATGTGTGCAAGGCAGAGCAATTTCATCATAAATTCCACTGTTTAATGCCCCCCTCTGGCCCTCCCCACCCCCGGCCAGCCACAGCAGGCCCCGCTTCCCGGCCCGCCGTAGCGGACCCCGTGGTGTTTCCCGGCCCGTCGCAGAAGGCCCCGCGTGCCGGAGGGGGCATTAAATAGTGGAATTTATGAAGAAATTGCTCTGCCTTGCACACATTGAAAATTATTTGTGATAAAAAAGAGAAAAAAAGAATTGTCCGGTTATCGACACTAGCTAGTTTATTGCATGTATTAAATCAGAAGATGTTTTCCGTGAAACTATTGCAGTTTCTATAAGAATGGATGGATTTTTATCCAACATAAAAATCAAATTTAATTTTCATTGAATACTATTCATTTAAACTTAAAACATGTTGAAAGATAGTTCTTGTGAAACTATTGCCGATTTTGTAAAAATGACTAAATTTTTATCCACCATCTAAATCAAAATGAGTTTTCATTTAACGATTTTTTATAAAATTATAAAAGGTTAAAAGAGACTTCTTGTTAAACTATCGCAGTTCTTTTAAAGTTGATTGGATTCCAAAATCAAAATGAATTTGCACTTAATACTTGGCATATAAACTTAAAATACGCTAAAAGATTGTTCTCGCGAAACTAATTTTTTTTTCATAGTTTCCTGAATTAAATTTCTGTATTGTGTATCCAAGAGGTGAATTCAAGAAAGAGTTTGTTACTTACTTACTTACTTACAATTTTTTCATAATGACATAATGATATATCCAACAACGGATGTTGATAAAGAATTTATTCATTCCGATACATAGATTTTGTCAATGTTATCCCATGGACCTGAGAAATGGATGTTGATATAGAATTTAATTACTCTGATACTTAGATTTTGTCAATTTTATCCAACATATCCGATAAAGGATGTTCTTAAAGCATTTACTAATTCTGAAATTTAGATTCTGTCAATTTTATTTGATTTATCTGACAAATGATGTTGATAAAAAAAAAAATTATTCACTCTGACACTTAGATTCTGTCAATTTTATTCGATGTATCTGACAAAAGATGTTGATAAATAAAATTTATTAACTCTAACACTTAGATTTTGTTAACTTTTTCCTATGTATCCGAGAAATGGATGTTGATATAGAATTTAATCACTCTTATACTTAGATTTTGTGAAATTGCTGTATTGTCTGTCTAGGAAGCGACTTCAATCGATAATGAATGTTAATAAAGAAGTTTTTCAATTTTTTTTCATAATTTCCTGAATAAAATTTTCTGTATTGTGTATCCAAGAGGTGAATTCAAGAAAGAGTTTGTTACTTACTTATGTACTTACTTACTTACAATTTTTTCATAGTGACATAATGAAATATCCAACAATGGATGTTGATAAAGAATTTATTCATTCTGATACCTAGATTTTGTCAATGTTAACCCATGTGTCTGACAATAGATGTATGCAAATTCCTTTTCTTACATCTCCGATGTTTTAACATACATTCTAAACGTCTGGTATGCTAGCTTACTCTAAAAATAATGAGCACATAACAATGTAATATTTTTAATGAAATAATGCTATGTAGAATATTAATACAAAAATATATTATGATACATTATTAATATCAATGATTAACTTTGGACATTTTGAATCTGTTCCATAAAATAGTTCACCATGTTCTCTCTTGATATTGTAAGTATTGTCTTCTCTTAGTTCGTAATCAGTAGAATAATCATTATTCCATTCTGAGTCATACACAATTTTTACTGGTGTCTCATCAACAGGCTCAATATTCTTTTCGTCTTTGGTATTATTTGGTTCATTGACTTTTTGATCAATGCCAGTAACGTTTGCTGGTGCTTTGTTTTTCATCAATTCATCTTTATAATCCATATTGATATTTTCTGACAATGCCCTTTTTATTTTTCTGGCAATTTTACTGTCTATTATCACATTATTTTTACACAGGTAACAGTTTCGGCACGTAGACAAGATATGGTTTACGACATTAGTAGAAGAGTAGGCCTTTATTTTATTGACCTTCTTTTGAATGCTAATACCCGAAAGCTGACGATTGGATGTATCAGTAGGTAATGTTTTATATGTATCAGTAGCAAGGAGTTGTCCTCTATCATCAACGATTATTTTTATGTTGGCATTCTCTTTAAGTGCAATCATCTCTGGACATCTCAATCTCGCACAACCACAAACATAAGAGTTCAATTTTTTCGGTATTCCAAAGAAATTTAATTCCTTACTGTCATGACAATGCAAGCATACATTTCCAATAGTGCTACCACTTGTACTTGTTTCATAGTTTAAATAATTCTCCTTGTCGGCATTCAATGCTACAATAACCTTGTTATGTGAACACACTTTATTAAAATGCTCCATCTTCACTTTTTTTTAAGATATGACTTATGTGTTTAACGTTCCACTGCGTAAAAAATACTGATTTAATACATACAATACAGTAGGTAGTGTCAATATCAGGACATAGAATACCAGTGGTAAAGCGACATCGTGTGTCTGACCAATCACAGAGTACAATTGTTAGAGCCGTAAGCATATTTTGTCATTTTAAGATACGTACAAAAAAAAAAAAAAGTTGAATAATTTCGAAGTTTAAAAAAATGGTTTGCTTTTATGAAAAAGATATTGAATTAGAATCATCAGTCCTCATCATTATGAGTATCCAAAATTGTACTTAAGTTTCAAGTTTGAGCCTGAGAATGATATTTTTCATAATTTTTTTACAAGAAACTAGATTTACCGGTCAAAAAGCATTTTCGTATCAGATTTTATGGAAAGTTTTATTTTTTGATCCATAAATTTACTTAAGTTACACAATTTAACCATAGAATTGTATTTTCCATAATCTTCTTAAAAAAAACTAGAGTTTACGGTGAAAAACCCTTATTAGCTCAGATTTTACATAAATAGTTTATTTTTCTATTCAAAACTGAACTTAATTTTAAACTCTGAACCAAACTATTATCTCTTCAATAATTTGCTTACAAAATAAAAGAGTTTGCGCTCAAAAACCGTTAATATTTGAGATTTTATAGAAAATGTTTAATTTTCGATCCAATAATGGACTTAAGCATCATCTATTAGCCAACGAAATGTATTTTCAATACTTGTCTTACACAAAAAACCATAGTTTACGGTCAAAAACCATTATTAGCTCAGATTTTACGGAAATACTTTATTTTTATAGGTTTCAGACAACAAATACCTACGAAAGACTAAGAGACCTAGTTAATAAAAGCCGGAAATAGCAAATTAACTGTCCAAAATTATAAGTTTCAGGCAACACAAAACTAAGAAATAATGAAAAATCTGACTATGAATAGTCGTAAATAGCACATTACACACCCCAAATCGTAAGTTTCAGACAAAACACACCTACGAAATACTAAGAAACCTTAGCTCAGAAAAGTCCGAAATAGTAATTTACATACCCAAAATCATAAGTTTCAGACTACATACACCTACAAAATACTGGGAGACCTAGCTCATAAAAGCCGGAAATAGCAAATTACACATCTCAAATCATAAGTTTCAGACAACACACACCTACGAAATACTAAGAAACCTAGCTCAGCAAAGTCAAAAATAGAAAATTACACACCACAAATCATAAGTTTCAGACAAAACACACCTGACAAATACTAAGAAAACTAAGCTCAGAAAAGCCCGAAATAGTAATTTAAATAACCCAAATCATAAGTTTCAGACAACACACACCTACGAAATACTAGGAGACCTATGTCATAGAAACCAGAAATAGCAAATTACACACCCCTAATCATAAGTTTAAGACAACACAACTCTACGAAATACTAAGAAACCTGGCTCAGCTAAGTCACAAATGGCAAACTGCACATTCCAAATCACAAGTTTCACACAAACCATACCAATGAAAGGCTAAGAATTCTAACTCATCAAAGTCAAAAATATCAAATTACACACCCCAAATCATAAGTTTCAGACAACACACACCAACGAAAGACTAAGAAATCTAGCTCAGAAAAGCCCGAAATAGTAATTTACATATCCCCAAATCTTAAGTTTCAGACAACACCTATGAAATACTAGGAGACCTAGCTCATAAAAGCCGGAAATAGCAAATTACACACCCCAAATCATAAGTTTCAGACAACACACACCTAAGAAATACTAAGACACCTAGCTCAGCAAAGACAAAAATGTCAAACTAGACACCCCAAATCATTAGTTTCATACAACACAGACCTATGAAAGTCTAAGAACTCTAACTGAGGAAAGTCAAAAATAACAAACTGCACACCCCAAATCATAAGTTTCAGACATAAAACGCTAACGAAAGACTAAGAAATCTAGCTCAGAAAATCGCGAAATAGTAACTTACATACCCCCAAATCATAAGTTTCAGACAACACACACCTACGAAATACTAGGAAACCTAGCTCATAAAAGCCAGAAATAGCAAACTACCCACCCCAAATTGTAGGTTTCAGACAACACACACCTATGAAAGGCTAAGAAATCTAACTCAGCAAAGTCAAAAATAGCAAACTACACACCCAAAACATAAGTTTCAGAAAATACACACCAACGAAAGACTAAGAAATCTAGCTCAGAAAATCCCGAAATAGTAATTTACATACCCCCAAATCATAAGTTTCAGACAACACACACCTACGAAATACTAGGAGACCTAGCTCATAAAAGCCAGAAATAGCAAACTACCCACCCCAAATTGTAGGTTTCAGACAACACACACCTATCCTTCTGCCATCAACCCATCTCCCCCAAAACACTTTTCGGCCATTTCTCGTTAAATATTTTATTTTCAAGTCATCCACACGGGTTTTTCGCTAGGAATTCAGCCCACAGTACAGCACTATAAGTACTCTACGACGCCCCGCTCCCATCACCCCACCACTTGTGTATTATACAGAACACATCGAAGAGGTAAAGCTATCCGTTATTAAAATTCTTTTCTTGCCATCTACATGTCTCTTAGTATCAACTTTTTAGTGTAGTATAACGTTATACTCTATTTTAAATTGACAACACTGTTCAAATACCACTTGTGTATTATACAGTACACATCGAAGAAGTAAAGTTATCCCTTTTTAAAGTTCTTTTCTTGCCATCTACATCTCTCTTAGTATCAACTTTTTAGTATAACGTTAAACTCTATTTTAAATTGACAACACTGTTCAAACACCACTTGTGTATTATACAGTACACATCAAAGAAGTAAAGCTATCCGTTAATAAAATTATTTTCTTTCCATCTACATCTCTCTTAGTATCAACTTTCTAGTATAATGTTAAACTCTATTTTAAATTGACAACACTTTTCAAACACCACTTGTGTATTATACAGTACACATCGAAGAAGTAAAGCTATCCGGTGTTAAAATTCTTTTCTTTCCATCTACATCTCTCTTAGTATCAACTTTCTAGTATAACGTTAAACTCTATTTCAAATTTACAACACTGTTCAAGCACCACTTGTGTATTATACAGTATACATCGAGGAAGTATGGCTATCCGGTATTAAAATTCTTTTCTTGAAATCTACATCTCTCTTAGTATCAACTTTTTAGTATAACGTTAAACTCTATTTCAAATTGACAACACTGTTCAAACACCACTTGTGTATTATACAGTACACATCGAAGAAGTAAAGCTATCCGTTAATAAAATTCTTTTCTTGCCATCTACATCTCTCTTAGTATCAACTTTTTAGTATAACGTTAAACTCTATTTTAAATTGACAACACTGTTCAAACACCTTTTGTGTATTATACAGAACACATCAAAGAAGTAGAGCTATCCGTTATTCAAATTCTTTTTTTGACATCTACATTCCTCTTAGTATCAACTTTTTATTATTGTATAACGTTAAACTCTATTTTAAATTGACAACAATGTTCAAACACCAGGTATGTATTATACAGTACACATCGAAGAAGTAAAGCTAGGTTAAGTGATAAGACCATCCCTTTTTTTTCTCCATCTTAATACGATCCAATTCGCAAATGTTATCTAGCTCTGTTTTTTCCCTATTATTCAAATAAGATCGTTCGTACAGTCCAATTGGCGAATCCCTTATCCCTTTCTGCAAATGTCAATCAAACAATTCTGATTGTAGCATCCATGCACTTTTCAGACATTTCTCGTTAAAAATTTTATTTTCAAGTCATCCACACCATAGAGCTACGATCGCAATGAATGGTACTTGTTATCAGAAAAAAATGTCAATTGCCAAAAAAAAACAGTCTAGTTCTCTTATACAACCTTGATTATAGTTTCAAAACGTGTTTAATCACTTTATAGGTTTTTGCATGCTTTTTTGCAATGTGCATGTAAAACTGTGTGAGGGAGTTCTGACTCTCTTTGAAAAGGTGTAGAATATCACGCAAATAGTATGGGAATTCCTAGGGCATCATGCAAAATGGTACTTAGACCTCTTTTGACTACAGCAGAGGCTGCTATGTGGGTGCCCATGGGTGCCCATAAGGGGGGTGCCTGCCCCCTCCCCTGGCTGAATGACAGTGTTATATATTTGTATTAATTAAAAAAACTTTCCACAAAATCAGTTTTCGAAGAAAAGTAAAGAGCTCTGTTAAGCCAAAAATGGGCAGAAATAAAGTCAAATAATCTTCCAAGCGTAAAACTACTACAAATACTATCAACAATTAAATGAAACTCAAAACGAACAGAAATTATAAGAAATTGCCGAGTCTAACTCAAGACGAGCAAAAATCAAGACCAGAACATAACTTTGGCTTTACTGAAAAAAAAAGAATGACCGCGGATTGTCAGTTTTATTTACCTATACTGATATTTATTCCTTAAAATTAAAAATGGGTAAAAAAAAGTGAGGAAAAACGTTTTTTACTTATTTAAGTAAAAAAAGTGAAAACATTAAAACATGTTTTGTTTTCAGGAAAGCGCAAATTATGTTCTGGTCTTGAGAAGGTACGGGGATTATCAGCCCTACTAGTGTTAATTTTTTCTCGTTTCGAGTTTGACTTGGCTATTTATTCTAATTTCTGTTCATTTTGAGTTTCATTTATTTATTGATAGTGATTTGTGGTAGTTTTACGCTTGGATGATTACTTGACTTCATTCCTGCCCATTTTTGGCTTAATGGAGGTCTTTACTTTTCTTTGAATTTTTTTTCTTGTGGAAAATTTTTTTTTTACTTGTTACCTTTTTGAAAGTTCACATGTTAATAGTTTGTTTTGATTTAGTTCAACGTCCGTCTAAATATTTCTTATCCGCCTAAATATTTCTTATATTTGATTACTGAAGATATTGTTATATTTTCTTTGGACTATTGGCTACAAAATGGCTGTCTCACAATTTTGATCGAAATTGTTTGGGGAAAAGAGGATATCAGGGAGAAGGAGGGGGAAGGCTATTTTCGCTCCATCACGCTGGACTCTTAAAATGAAACTAGAAGTATGCATTTCCAATCAAATGAGCCTCCTCTAAAGTAGTAGTAAGCGCCCAATTACTTGAAAATATACCCGCAAACCTACGCCTGAGGCATTTGCGGGTATATTTTCAAGTAATTGGGCTACCAGGGTCATTTGCCTATTACAATGAACTCTTCATGGGTTGCTAGACATGTTTTTTTTATTATGACATCGATTTTTTGTGTATCAGTCGATTAGAGAAAGTTGGTGGCTAGTACAATATAATATCTTGATTGGTCAGTTTTCTAAAAAAAAAAACTTAAAGGAATAGTTTTCTTTACAATTCATATTAGTAAGATACTTTAATTAAAAGAGAAAAGTTTTTATTTGCAAGGATATTAGTAGAGGAAAAAAAATGAGTATTGCATTTACATTATTGGAGATTAATGATGGAGCTAACAACAGTGATGTAATTGCTTCTTTAGTTTACGAGATTTGCGAATTTTTTGCGAAGAGGTATTAGCGTAAAGGTATTGCGATGGTTAAGAATGCCTCACGGGTAATTAAAGAATGGGGTGCTTGCATCTACAATACAAAGAACATGCTCAGATACTTAATAGATTTGACGCTTACAAGAGACATTGCTAGAAGGTATTCAATAGCTTAATTGATAAGTAACGATAGAATGACATTGTGACTTGACCTAGCTTTACCTCGCCGATGTGGTCTGTATAATACATAAGTAACATTTGAAAAGTATTGTCAATTTAAAAAGAAATGATTGCAGTGTGGTGAGGGGGATAAGTAGCATGGGGGGATGAGTTGCACGGGGGTTCAGCTAAAGGGGCTACAGTTACACGGGGGTTTCGGTTATACCGGTGTTCAGTTACAAGGGGGGTTCAGTTGCACGGGGGATTGAGTTAAATGAGGATTGAGTTCCACAAGAGTAATAGTTTTCTTTACAATTCATATTAGTAAGAGAATTGACTTCAAAGAGAATAGTTATTATTTGCAAGGATATTAGTAGAGGAAAAAAATGAGTGGTGCATTTACATTATTGGAGATTAATGATGGAGCTAACAACAGTGATGTAATTACTTCTTTAGTCTACGAGATTTGCGAATTTTTTTGCGAAGAGGTATTAGCGTAAAGGTATTGCGATGGTTAAGAATGCCTCACGGGTAATTAGCGTGTTTATTTGTTGTTTTTTTTTCAGGGGTGACTGTATCGACCCAGAGGTCCTATAATATTTAGAGAGGCCTCATTCAAATAGAAATTAAAAGTTCTATTGTCCTTTTTAAGTGACCTAAGGATTTGGACGGCAACTAAGCCCCCTCCTAGGATCATTTTTTCCCAAAGTCACCGGATTAAAAGTTTAAAATTGCCATATTTATTCAAAAAAATCTAATAACTATGTCTTTGAGGATGATTTAATCCCTCAAATGCCCGGGAGGAGGACTGCAAATTATGTGCTTTGCCCATTGTTTGCATATAGCTTTGGTTTTTGGTAATTATACGGACTTGTTGAGTTTTTTTTGTGGGTAGTGGGAGGGTTGGGGGGCGGGAGTTACATGGTAGGATCTCTCCATGGAGGAATTTTTCATGGGGGAAGAGAAATTTTCTTTGTTGGTGGTGTCAGATTTCCCAGCTCTATTTAAAAACGATAAGAAACTAAATTTTAAACTAAAATTTAAAGTAGAAAATAGTTTAAATAAATAAAACTTTCAGTTTAAAGTTTTTCAACTGAAAGTAAGGAGCAACTTTAAAACTAAAAAAGAACATAAATTATTTCGTATATGAGGGGGGTAGCCCCTTCGTCAATACCTCACTCTTTAGGCTAAAGTTTGTTTATTGCTTTCAAAAGATCTATTTATTCTAATTAAGCGACCTATTTGATTCAGGGGTCATTTTTAAAGAATTGGAACAAAATTTGAACTTAGCGTGAAAGGCGAGGTGTTGAGGAGGAGGGAACCCCCGCCCTCATATACGTAATAATTTTGGTTCATTTTAAGTTTTAGTGTTTCTCCTTACTTTCAGTTGAAAATTTTTTTTGAATATTTCTAATGCACTAAAACATCGAGCGCTACAAACATCAGAATTAACTTTAGAGGTACAATTTATCTGTTAAAGAGGGCTTATTATTTCCTTACTAAATTTTTCTTCTTTTTTTTTAAGGAGGGAGTGGATTCATGCAATTACTCTCCCCCCAAAAAGGGACCAAGATGGAACGATACCACTTCGATGCAAGCTACCAAAATACACGGTGAAAATATCCCTTTAAACATTGACAACGATTCGAGTGAAACAAGAAAACAGTTAAGGACACTTGTAAAAACACAGAAAAAGGACAAACATAGTCTTCTGTATAATGGTAGAGATGTGAGACGCTTTAGTCTATTAAATCACGCAATGAAATACCCTGTGATATTGTTATACCCCGTGATATCGTTATGCTAAGCATTCCAAAACACGAAACTGCTTCAGCGACCAAAGAGATTTTTTTTTTTTAATGTTTCTGCACATTGTGATCTAGAAATTAAAGGCTATCAAATGTTTCACAAGTTCAAAACGGTTAATAGACGACTCGAATTTCACTTTAAGCAATTGTAACAATAGTAGATTTTCAACAGATGATAAATCTTCCATCAAATCATGAGTAGAAAATACAATTTCGGATCCAGCATGCCAGGGAACATACTTTCATATTCAGCATGTAAGAAAACCATAAATGGTCACCCCCTAAAAAGGTAAGTTAACCCTAAATGGTTATTGGTTAGTGAACTGTAATCTGTTTGAGTATGATAAACGCTTGTGGAGTACTACATTACGTTATATAAACAGACTGGGGTTCTATGATAGAGTGATTACACCACTTAATAATACTGGTCAGGAACTGAGAAATGTCCAGGAGGAAGTAAGTGGAATTTGCAGCTTTTTCGGAGTTGAAGAACTCTACGTAAAGGGCAATGTACCTACAGATAAAGTTTTAATTCAAAAGTGTGACCCTAGAATTCCACTTTTCAATCTAGAAGAGTTTAAGTGTCCTAAATTTGAGGGGGGCTATCACCGTCCTGAAGACGAGGTTAGGTTCTTCGCACAGTGGATACCTAAGAACATACCTGATCGTGATAAATCCATAAGACATGTTAAAAACTATTCTATATCATGGGACCATCGTTTGTGGATGTTTAAGAGTGAACTCTAAGTACTATTTTTATGTAAACATTTGTTGTTGTTTTTTTTTTCTTTCTCAAAAAAAAAAATATTTTTTAAAAATTAGAAATTTTTCAACTTTATTTATTTTTTTATTTTTGTTCATAACTTAAAATGTCAAAATATTATTAAAGTTATAAAAATTGCGCTCTGTGATTGGTCAGAGACACGATGTGACTTCCCCACCGGTATTCTATGGACGGTTATTGACACTACCTAATCTATTGCATGTATTAAATCAGTATTTTTTATGCAGTGGAACGATAAACACATAAGTCATATCTTTAAAAAAAAAGAGGGAAGATGGAGCATTTTAATAAAGTGTGTTTACATAACAAGGTTATTTTAGCATTGAATGCTGAAAAAGTGAAGTATTTAAAATTTGAAACAAGTATAGGTGGTAGCACTATTGGAAATGTATGCATGCATTGTCATGACAGTAAGGAATTAAATTTCTTTGGAATACCAAAAAAATTCCACTCTTATGTTGGTGGTTATGCGAGATAGAGATCTCCAGAGATGATTGCACTCAAAGAGAATTCCAACATAAAATTAATCATTGATGATAGAGGACAACTCCTTGTTACTGTTGCAGCTAACACATTAACTACTGATACATCCAATCGTCACCTTTCGGGTATTAGCATTCAACGGAAGATCAATAAAATAAAGGCATACTCTTCTACTAATATCGTAAACCATATCGTGTCTACGTGTCGAAACTGTTACCTATGTAAAAATAATGTGTTACTAGGGAGTGAAATTGCTAGGAAAATAAACAGGTAGGTGTCAGAAAATATCGCTATGGAAAATACGGTTAAATCGGTGAAAAACTAAGCACCAAAAAACATTACTGCCATTGCTCAAACTCTCATTGATACACATAAAAAAAAAGACTAAACTTATATTTAACCTGTTGATGAGACACAAGTAAAAATTGTGTATGACTCTAAATGGAATAACGATTATTCTACTGATTACGAGCTAAGAGAAGACAATAGCTATAATATAAAGAGAGAACATGGTGAACTATTTTATTTAACAGATTCAAAATGTCCAAAGTTAATCATTGATAATAATAATGTATCATAATATATTTTTTGTATTAATATTCTACATAGCATTGTTTCATTAAAAATATATTATGCATTACATTGTTATGTGTTCATTATTTTTAGAGTAAGCTAGCATATCAAACGTTTAGAATGTCTAATAAAACGTCGGAGATGTAAGAAAAGGAATTTGCATACATCTATTGTCAGACACATGGGAACAAATTCTTTCTTGAATTCGCCTCCTGGATAGATAAAAAAAAACAATTCATTCAAGAAATCATGACGAAACTCTAAGTAAGCAACAAACCCTTTCTTGAAGTTACCTCAGGGATACACAATGCAGAAATTTCATTTAAGAAATTATCAAAAATTGTAAGTAAGTAGCAAATTCTTTCAAAAATATGTTAATACGTTTAAGCAATAAATATCTTTAAGCTTAACCCGTCTTTATTCTTTAGAATAGTTTTATGCATTTCATTAAATTATGAAGAAATTCTAAGTGAGTAACAATAGCTTTCTTGAATTCGCTTCCTGGACACAATACAGATATTTAATTCAAGAAATCATAATAAAATCTCAAGTAAGTAATAAAGTCTTTATTGTTTTCACCTATTGGATACACAATACTGAAATTTCATTAAAGAAATTATGAAGGACTTGTAAATAAGTAACACACTCATGTTACCTCATGGATACACAATGCAGAAATTTCATTTAAAAAATTATCAAAAATTTTAAGTAAGAAGCAAATTCTTTCTTGAATTCGCCTCCTGGGTAAATAAAAAAGACAGTTCATTAAAGAAATTATGAAAAAATTGTAAGTAAGTAGCAAATTCTTTCTTGAATTCAACTGCTGGATAAACAAAAAGACATTTCTTTCGAGAAATTATGACGAAATTCCAAGTAAGTAACAAACTCTTTATTGTTTTCATGACTTAGATACACGATGTAGAAATTTAATTCAAGAAATTATGAAAAAATTCTCAGTAAGTAACAATTTCTTTCTTGAAGTAAACTCTTGGATACAAAATACGGTAATTTAATTTGATAAATTATTAAAAAAAAAAAAATATCTTTCTTTAAGTCAACTCTTGGATACACAATACGGAAATTTCATTCAAGAAATTATGAAAATATTTGTAAGTAAGTAACAAACTCTTTTTGTTTTCAACTCTTGGATATACAGTACAGATACTTCATTCAAGAAATTATGAAAAAACCGCAAGTAAGTAACTTTTTTTTATCTTTATCAAAAACAATTTCCACTTAGCTACACGATGTAAAAATTTAATTCAAGAAATTAGGAAAAAATTCTCAGTAATTAACAATTTCTTTCTTGAAGTCAAAACATGGATACACAATACGGAAACTTCATTCAAGAATTTCATGACTTAGATACACGATGTAGAAACTTGATTCAAGAAATTATAAAAAAATTCTCAGTAAGTAACAATTTCTTTCTTGAAGTCATCTCTTGGATACACAATACGGATATTTCATTCAAGAAATTATGAAAATATTTGTAAGTAAGTAACAAACTCTTTATTGATTTCACCTCTTGGATATACAGTACAGATTTTTCATTCAATAAATTATGAAAAAATCGCAAGTAAGTAACTTTTTTTTCTATTTATCACAAACAATTTTCACTTAGCTAAATGATGTAGAAATTGAATTCAAGAAATTATTGAAAAATTCTCAGTAAGTAACAATTTCTTTCTTGAAGTCAATTCTTGGATACGCAATACGGAAATTTCATTCAAGAAATTATGAAAAAATTGTAACTAAGTATCAAATTCTTTCTGGAATTTACCTGTTGGATAAACAAAAAAGACATTTCGTTCAAGAAATTATGACAAAATTCTAAGTAAGTAACACACTCTTTATTGTTTTCACGAGTTAAATATACGACGTAGAAATTAAATTCAAGAAATTATGAAAAAATTATCAGTCTAAGTAGCAAATTCTTTCTTGAATTCACCTGTTGGATAAACAAAAAACATTTTTCAATTAGCTAAATGATGTAGACATTTAATTCAAGAAATTATTGAAAAATTCTCAGTAAGTAACAATTTCTTTCTTGAAGTCAATTCTTGAATACGCAATACGGAAATTTCATTCAGGAAATTATGAAAAAATTGTAACTAAGTAGCAAATTCTTTCTTGAATTTACCTGTTGGACAAACAAAAAAGACATTTCGTTCAAGAAATTATGACAAAATTCTAAGTAAGTAACAAACTCTTTATTGTTTTCACGAGTTAGATATACGACGTAGAAATTTAATTCAAGAAATTATGAAAAAATTCTCAGTCTAAGTAGCAAATTCTTTCTTGAATTCACCTGTTGGATAAAAACAAAAATGTTTCTTTAAATTAATTATGAAAAAAGTATAAGTAAGTAACGCACTCTTTAGCGTTTTTTTAATTGATATATGCTACGTATAAATGACATTAAGTACTCTATGAAAAAAAATTGATTGTTAGTAGCTTTTTTTTTTCTCTTTATAAACCTCACATGTCTATGAGATCCGTCCTACATACAATGAATTATCGTATTTATGAAAAAATTCAACGGCATTATCGATTTATGACGAGTCTTACAATCATGGGTACACACAAAACAGATAGTTACTTCAAGAAATTATAAAAAATATTTGTAAGTAAGTAACAAGCTCTTTATTGATTTCACTTCTTGAATATACAGTACAGATACTTCATTCAAGAAACGTGATTAAACACGTTTCGAAACTACATGCTATTTGTATACCTTTCCTTCGCACCTTTCCAAACGAGCGGGGATTCCCCACTGGTTCCTACACATTGCAAAAAAGTGAGCAGTACGAAAACTCCACGTTTTCAACCAGACTGGTTTTTTAGGGACCAATCGGGGGAGATATGCACAGTCGACATAGCTTTATTTCATTTTTTTAAGGTTCATTTAGACGTGGGTTCGTGGGGGCACGTAACCGCGTGTTAATGTACCTTAAAAAAATGAAATAAAGGTTTGTCGTCTTTGCATATCTCTCCCGATTGGTCCCTAAAAACCAGTCTGGTTGAAAACGTGGAGTTTTCGTACTGCTCACTTTTTGCAATGTGTAGGAACCAGTGGGGAATCCCCGCTCGTTTGGAAAGATGCCAAGGAAAGGCATACAAATAGCATGTAGTTTCAAAACGTGTTTAATCACGTTTCTAGAATTAAGTATCTGTACTGTATATTCAAGAGGTGAAATCAATAAAGAGCTTGTTACTTACTTACATATATTTTTTATAATTCCTTTAATTATCTTTCTTTATTGTTTGCATCCAGGAGTTGACTTCAAGAAAGAAATTTCTACTTGCTGAGAATTTTTTCATAACTTAGTTAATTAAATTTCTAAATTGTGTAGCTAAGTGAAAATTTTTTTTGATAAAGGTAAAAAAAAAGTTACTTACTTGCGGTTTTTTCATAATTTCTTGAATGAAGTATCTGTACTGTATATCCAAGAGGTGAAAACAAAAAGAGTTTTTTACTTACTTAAAAATATTTTAATAATTTATCGAATGAAATTTCCGTATTGTGTATCCAAGAGTTGACTTCAAGAAAGAAATTGTTTTTTTTTTAATAATTTATTAAATTATATTTCCGTATTGTGGACTTAAAGAAAGAAATTGTTACTTACTGAGAATTCTTTCATAATTTCTTGAATTAAATTTCTACATCGTGTATCTAAGTCTTGAAAAAAATAAAGAGTTTGTTTATTTGGAATTTCGTCATAATTTCTTGAACGAAATGTTTTTTTGTTTATCCAGCAGGTGAATTCAAGAAAGAATTTGCTACTTACTTACAATTTTTTCATAATTTCTTTAATGAATTGTCTTTTTTATTTACCCAGGAGGTGAATTCAAGAAAGAATTTGCTACTTACTTACAATTTTTGATAATTTCTTAAATGAAATTTCTGCATTGTGTATCCATGAGGTAACATGAGCGTGTTACCTATTTACAATTCCTTCATAATTTCATGAATGAAATTTCAGTATTGTGTATCCAATAGGTGAAAACAATAAAGACTTCATTACTTACTTGCGATTTTATTATGATTTCTTGAATTAAATATCTGTATTGTGTCCAGGAAGCGAATTCAAGAAAGCTATTGTTACTTACTTACAATTTCTTCATAATTTAATGAAATGCATAAAACTATTCTAAAGAATAAAGACGGGTTAAGCTTAAAGATATTTATTGCTTAAACGTATTAACATATTTTTGAAAGAATTTGCTACTTACTTACAGTTTTTGATAATTTCTTAAATGAAATTTCTGCATTGTGTATCCCGGAGGTAAGTTCAAGAAAGGGTTTGTTGCTTACTTAGAGTTTCGTCATGATTTCTTGAATGAATTGTTTTTTTTTGTCTATCCAGGAGGCGAATTCAAGAAAGAATTTGTTCCCATGTGTCTGACAATAGATGTATGCAAATTCCTTTTCTTACATCTCCGTCATTTTATTAGACATTCTAAACGTTTGATATGCTATCTTACTCTAAAAATAATGAACACAACAATGTAATGCATAATATATTTTTAATGAAATAATGCTATGTAGAATATTAAAACAAAAAATATATTACGATACATTATTAATATCAATGATTAACTTTGGACATTTTGAATCTGTTCCATAAAATAGTTCACCATGTTCTCTCTTGATATTATAGCTATTGTCTTTTCTTAGTTCGTAATCAGTAGAATAATCGTTATTCCATTTATAGTCATACACAATTTTGACTGGTGTGTCATCAACAGGTTCAATATGCTTTTCATCTTTGGTATTATTTTTATCAATGACAGTTTGATCAATTTCAGTAGTATTTGCTGGTGCTTTGTTTTTTATCGATTCATAGTTATATTACATAGTGATATTTTCTGACAATAAACTTTTTATTTTTCTGACAATTTCACTCTATATTATCACATTATTTTTAAAAAGTTAACAGTTTCGGAACATAAACAAGATATGGTTTACGATATTAGTAGAAGAGTAGGCCTTTATTTTATTGATCTTGCGTTGAATGCTAATACCCGAAAGGTGACGATTGGATGTATCAGTAGGTAATGTGTTACCTGCAACAGTAGCAAGGAGTTGTCCTCTATCATCAATGATTATTTTTGTTGGCATTCTCTTTGAGTGCAATCATCTCTGGAGATCTCAATCTCGTATAACCACCAACATAAGAGTTGAATTTTTTCGGTATTCCAAAGAAATTTAATTCCTAACTGTTATGACAATACATGCGTACATTTCAAGGAGTGCTACCGCCAGTACTTGTTTCAAAGTTTAAATACTTCTCTTTGTCAGCATTCAATGCTACAATAACCTTGTTATGTAAACACACTTTATTAAAATGCTCCATCTTCACTTTTTTTTTAAAAGATATGAATTATGTGTTCATCATTCCACGGCTTAAAAAATACTGATTTAATACATGCAATAGATTAGGTAGTGTCAATAACCTGTCAGAGAAGACCGGTGGGGAAGTGACATCGTGTCTCTGACCAGTCACAGAGCTCAATTGTTAGAACAGTATGTATATTTTGACATTTTAAGTTATGTACAAAAATAAAAAAATAAATAAAGTTGAAAAATTTCGAAGTTATAAAAAAGATTTTTTTTTTTTAGAAAGAAAAAAAAAAAAATGTTTACATAAAAATAGTACTTAGAGTTCACTCTTAAACATCCACAAACGATGGTCCCATGATATAGAATAGTTTTTAACATGTCTTATGGATTTATCACGATCAGGTATGTTCTTAGGTATCCACTCTGCGAAGAACGTAACCTCGTCTTCAGGACGGTGATAACCCCCCTAAAATTTAGGACACTTAAACTCTTCTAGATTGAAAAGTGGAATCCTAGGGTCACACTTTTGAATTAAAACTTTATCTGTAGGTATATTGCCCTTTACGTAGAGTGTTTCAACTCCGAAAAAGCTGCAAATTCTACTGACTTCCTCCTGGACATTTCTCAGTTCCCGACCAGTATTATTAAGTGGTGTAATCACTCTATCATAGAATCACAGTCTGTTTATATAACGTAATGTAGTACTCCACAAGCTTTTATCATACTCAAACAGATTACAGTTCACTAAACAATAAAAATTTAGGTTTAACTTACCTTTTTAGGGGGTGACCATTTAGGGTTCTCTTACATGCTGAATATGAAAGTGTGTTCCCTGGCATGCTGGATCTGAAAGTGTATTTTCTACTCATGATTTGATGGAAGATTTATCATCTGTTGAAAATCTACTATTGTTACAATTGCTTAAAGTGAAATTCGAGTCGTCTATTAACCGTTTTGAACTTGTGAAACATTTGATAGCCTTTAATTTCTAAATCACAATGTACAGAAACATTAAAAAAAAAAATCTCTTTGGTCGCTAAAGCAGGTTTGTGTGTTGGAATGCTTAGCATAACAATATCACGGGGTATAACGATATCACAGGGTATTTCATTGCGAGGTTTAATATACTAAAGCGTCTCACATCTCTACCATTATACAGAAGGCTATGTTTGTCCTTTTTCTGTGTTTTTACAAGTGTCCTTAACTGTTTTCTTGTTTCACTCGAATCGTTGTCAATGTGTAAAGGTATATTTTTACCGTGTATTTTGGTAGCTTTCAGCGTTGTTGTATGACTCCATCTTGGTCGCTCTTTGGGATGAGTGTAATTGCATGAATCCAATTCCGTCTTAAAAAAAAAAGAAGAAAAATTTCTAAATTAAATAATAACACCTCTTTTACAGATAAATTTTACATCTAAAGTTGATTCTGATTGTTGTAGCGCTCTATGTTTTAGTGCATTAGAAATATTCAAAAAATTTTTCAACTGAAAGTAAGGAGAAACACTAAAACTTAAAATGAACCAAAATTATTACGTATATGAGGGGGGTTCCCTCCTCCTCAACACTTCGCCTTTCACGCTAAGTTCAAATTTTGTTCCAATTCTTTAAAAATGACCCCTGAATCAAAAAGCTCGCTTAATTAGAATAAATAGCTCTTTTGATAGCAATAAACAAACTTGAGCCTCAAGAGTGAGGTATTGACGAGGGGGCGACCCCCCTCATATACGAAATAATTTCTGCTCCTTTTAAGTTTTAAAGTTGCTCCTTACTTTCAGTTGAAAAACTTTCAACTGAAAGTTTTATTTATTTAAACTAGTTTCTAGTTTAAATTTTAGTTTAAAATTTAGTTTTTTATCGTTTTTAAATAGTGCTTGGAAATCTGACACCACCTACATATAAAATTTCTCTTCCCCCATGAACAATTCCTCCCTGGAGAGATCCTACCCTGTAACTCCCTCCCCCCCCCCCTCCATCGACCCAAAAAAAAACAGAAAAACTCTGTATAATTCCCAATAACCAATGCTATATGCAAAAAAAGGGCAAAGCTCATAACTTGCAGTCCTCCTCCCGGGCATGTGAGGGATTAAATCATCCTCAAAGACATAGTTATTAGATTTTTTTGAATAAATATGGCAATTTCAAACTTTTAATCCGGTGACTTTGGGAAAAAATGATCCTAGGAGGGGGCTTAGTTACCGTCCAAATCCTTAGGTCACTTAAAAAGGACAATAGAACTTTTAATTTCTTTTTGAATGAGGCCTCTCTAAATATTCTAGGACATCTGGGTCAATACGGTCACCCCTGAAAAAAAAAACAAAAAAAGACGCTAATTACACCTGAGGCCTACTTAGACAACGCAAATACATTAAGCTAATAACTCATCGCAAAAAAATTCGCAAATCTCGTAAACTAAAGAAGTAATAACATCACTGTTGTTAGCTCCATCATTAATCTCCAATAATGTAAATGCAACACTCATTTTTTTCCTCTACTAATATCCTTGAAAATAAAAACTATTATATTTGAATTAAATTATATTAATAATATGAATTGTAAATAAAACTATTACTCTTGTGGAACTCAATCCTCATTTAACACAACCCCCAGTCAAGTGAACCCCCCCTTGGTCCTGACCCACAGTATAACTGCCACCGCCGGTTAACAGTAGCCCCTGTAGATGAACCCTCGGTCGCCTCAACCCCCCATGACCCGCCTACCTCGCACCACCCGGCCGCTCGGTCTTGTTAAATTGAACCTACTTTTCAGACGTTACTTATGTATTATACAGACCACATCGGCGAGGTAAAGCTAGGTCAAGTCACAATGTCATTCTATCGTTACCTTTCAATTAAGCTATTGAATACCTTCTAGCAATGTCTCTTGTAAGCGTCAAATCTATTAAGTATCGGAGCATGTTCTTTGTATTATAGATGCAAGCACACCATTCTGTAATTACCCGTGAGGCATTCTTAATCATCGCAATACCTTGACGCTAATACATCTTCGTAAAAAATTCGAAAATCTCGTAAACTAAAGAAGTAATTACATCACTGTTGTTAGCTCCATCATTAATCTCCAATAATGTAAATGCACCACTCATTTTTTTCCTCTACTAATATCCTTGCAAATAAAAAATATTCTCTTTTAATTCAATTCTCTTACTAATATTAATTGTAAAGAAAACTATTCCTTTAAGTTTTTTTTTTAGAAAACTGACCAATTAAGTTATTATATTGGACTAGCCACCAACTTTCTCTAATCGACTGACACACAAAAAATCGATGTCATAATAAAAAAAAACATGTCTAGCAGCCCATGAAGAGTTCATTGTAATAGGCAAATGACCCTGGTAACCCAATTACTTGAAAATATACCCGCAAATGCCTCAGGCGTAGGTTTGCGGGTATATTTTCAAGTAATTGGGCGCTTACTACTTAAAGTTCAGAAGACCAACTCTTCATAAAAACCTTACATCTCCCGGGGCATAACTTAAAACCCTTATACCCATACTTTGGGGGGTTGTGTCAACCCCAAAGGCCGTGTTATGAGATATTTGGACTATTTTTGACTAAATGGCTATCTTAGAATTTCTATCGGATGCATTAGGGTAAAATATGACGGTGAAAGGGGTATAGCTGCCCTCCGATAAATTTGACTCTTAAAAATGGCTCTTCGACTTCCCGTTTCCAATCCAATGAGCCCCGGTCGAAGTGTATACGACCCCTGTCTCCATAAAAACCTTAAATGCCCTCGGGACATACCTTACAACCCTTGCCCTGAGGACCATGAGGGGGTTCTCATCCTCAAAGACATAATTTCTGGACTTTTAAACTACGTCAAACAAAATGACTATCTCGAGATTTTGACTGGAAGTCTTTGGGGAAATGTGGGCATGGGGGGGGGGGGTTGTCCCTCAATCACTTTTGAATATTAAAGAAGGTACTATCCTTTTCAATTACCAACCGACTGAGCCCTTTTCGAAATTTTTACGACAACAAATGGCCATCTTAAAATTTCTATCAGATGCGTTTCTAGAAAATATGACATGTGAGTGTGTCGGAAGGGGGGGGGGCTCTTTGCCTTCTGATCACTTTGACTCTTAAAAAGACCATTATAAATTCTGATTACCAATCAAATGAGCCCTCTTTGAAGTTTATACGACCACCATTTCTATAAATACCTTATATGCCCCAGGGCATAACTTACAACCCTTGACCTGAGGGCTATGTAGAGGGGAGGGGGTTGTCCTCAAAGGCATAATCTCTGGACCTTTCAAGTACACTGAATTAAATGGCTATCTAATAAATTATGATTGAATGTCCTTGGGGAAATGATTGGTGTATGGGGAGGGGGCTGGATGACCTCCAATAACTCGTGACTGTTAAAAAGGCCAGTAGAACTTCTGATTACCAATCGAATGAGCCCCCTTCTTGTAAAAAAACCTTATATCCTCACAGGGCATAAATTAAATCCCTTGCTCTGAGGGTTGTGGGGGGGTGGGGGTGGTGATTCTCAAAGTCATAGTTTCCGGACCTTAAAACTACACTGAACAAAATGGCTATCTCAAAATTTTTATTGGTTATGATTGGGAAAGCGATTTACGCGGGAGAGGGGGAACTGCCTGCCCTCCATTAGCTCTTTTGGAGTTCCTATGACATTTCCTTCTATAAGAAGTGCCCTGGGCAGCGCTATCGCGCTGCCTATGATATTTTGTCTTGAGATTTCAATTATACAGCACTGGAGGTGCTGAGTAGACCAGGTAAGCCCCCCTAAAATTCAGTCTATGGACACGCATGTGGGTGCCGCCAGAGAGAGGCAAAAAAAAAAATACGCTCAGACAAAGGTATGACCATGATATCCGATGGGTACATACATAATTTCAATTCCAGTAGTACGATGTTTCGCCGCAGCAACCATACGCCATGATGGCCTAGGTGGAACTAAATACTAACTAAAAAACTAGATTTCCTCTCATGTCTGTTTCCTGTATCCTCTTAATTAGTTATCAGAGAATTTTCAAGAGGAAGGAGGTGAAAAAAACTGAAATATATCTATATGTTCGATTCCAAGAAATTTTCCAAAAGTTCCTTAGTAGTATCCCCTCCATTGATTCGAGAACGCCCATAGCAGGTAGCATAGGATTCCGAGAAAGCCCTGTTTCCATTACAGTCCTGTGACGTCACGACAGCCCTGGCAAGATTCTGATGACATGCCCTGGTAAGATTCCAGTATTTTATATGAGTAATTGGAATGTGGTTGAGATAATACACAAGTAGCGATAATAGGGGTTACTAGCCCATCTGTTCTATTAAAGGGAACACAACTGTTGACACACCCTCGTGCTTTAAATATTTCTATAGGAAAATAGCAAAGGATTTTAAATACAAAAATAGTGAAAATAACATAGGATTTACATGACTCAGATAGGGAAATTAGTACAAGATTTCCATGGCAGTCCCCAGGTGTTCCACTATTTCCCCTAGCAACCGCTATTTCTTTTGATTCTTAGCCATTTTCGTCACACATTTTTTTATATCCTTCCTCTAAAAATAGAAGGTACCATATAGGAGTCTAGACGTCTATTCTCTTTCTGTGTATTATCCTCCATCTAAAAATAGAAGCCCCTCATATACATTATCTAGACGTCTATTCTGGAAGACGCCCAGTTTCTCCCTTTAAAAATAGAAGCTCCCGTATAGGAGTCTAGACGTCTATTCTGGAAGATGTCCAGGTTTTTCAGGTGTCCCATTATTTCTTCAGTATTAAAAGGCTGAGGGAAGGGCATTTTTACATCAGTCTCGTTCAGATTTTTGAAAGTGATAGAACTATTGAAGAAAATGGACAATTCTCAGAGATACCAAGAGGTGAGTCTCTTTTCTCTAGTATTCCCTATTGAAGGAAATACTAGAAGAAAATGGAGAAAATGAACTATTGAAAAAAATGGACAATTCTCAGAGATACCAAGAGGTGAGTCTCTTTTTTCCTAGTATTCCCAATCCCCCTCCTGCAAGCCCCATCGCCCCTCCACCACACCATCTTGTCTATACTGATTTTACAGCTCATAGTATCCCCTACTTACCATGTAGCAATCCCAAATCTCATCCTCCTTCAGTGAAGAATTGAACTTTTCGAAAGAAATTATTCTTTTTGGTAAATAGCGCTTTTCGAGAAAAGCAGTCTTTTTTCCATCACACCTAGAGACGGTCGCTTAAACTTTAGCATACGATTCATCCAATTTGACTCATGTCTCTTGTGGTCTGAACAAAGGCATCTGTTATGAACAAGGCGGAAGGGTTGCTTTGCTGTCAATTAATAAACCTTAAGGGGAGGATGATCCATTTTTGTATCGACTTAGGTCAGTAATTCTATATCTATATCTCGCAAGGAGCGTATTAAATAATTTATTCCTCACAAATTCTACTATTTGCTTTTCTTGGGCAGATGAGACGGGTCCACAGACCTGTCCTAGGAACCTTTTTTTTTATTATTCTCTGCCTATTAAAGTCGAATTTATTCTTTTTATCTAATACATTTGAACGGTCATATATATAAAACATTTCTAGGTCTACTTTTGCCTATTATAGGGAGAATAAAATACTCGTTCAGAACAAAATATTCCCTTTTTTATCGTACACAAGTTATTAGTTGAATTCTAGAAACCCCCTTAGCTTTGGTGTACTGACACGACATTGTAATGGGTTTCTGGCAATGAGAAAACACCCGTCATTGGCAGTGGGGTTCTATCCACCCCTAGACGAATAATACCGTATTTTAGAAGCTGAAGGGGGGTTTGGGCAATGGCGGGCGTTTTACAACAAAAAAAACTATGGCTTCTAGAAGGAGGCGCTATTTTCAATAAATTTTATTTTCTTTTCTCTAGTATGTTTACCAAAAAATTCAGACATGCACTTTTTACTTTTCTTGGGGGAATGAGACAGGGTAGATATTTTGAGGTTGGAGTTTTATATCCAATTAAATGATCTTAATCTCGAATTGAAGTACTTTTTAGCCTCAGACGGATGGATTATGCTAGTTTTTCAAATCCTGGGATAGCTGCATATTGGGCTGGAGGGTTAAGAAAACCTGGGATATTTCCAGGGCACGCACCACAAAATATTCCCTTTTTTATCGTACACAAGTTATTAGTTGACTTCTCGCACCACCTTAGCTTTGGTGTAATGACACTTCGTTAGAGAGGGTTTCTGGCAATGAGAAAACACCGGTACTGAGCAGTGGGGTTCTATCTGCCCCTAGACGAAAAATACTGTATTTTGAAAGCTGAAGGGGGTTTTTGGCAATGACGGATGTTTTGTAATAAAAACCTATGGCTTCTAGAAGGGAGCGCTATTTCCAAAACATCTTGTTTTATTTTCTCTAGTATATTTTAAAAAAAAATCATATTTGTGTACCTTTTGCTTTTCTTGGGGGAATGAGATTGGGTGGATATTTTTTGAGGTTGGGATTCTATATCCAATTAAATGGTCATACTTTAGATTTCTTTGATTTCATAGTCTCTTAAACGAATAATAGCATATTTTAATAGCTGGAGAGAGAAGAGAACATCATTCCTAGGCAGTGGGGCTCTATTCGCACCCTACACGATTAATACCTTAAGAGGGTTTCTAGACAAAATTATACATGCTCCCTGTACAAGCCGCAGCCTCATCTGTGCAACCCCATGGCGTCCCAGGCCCATGGGTTCTGTTGCCTTGGCAATTGAAAAATTAAGAGCCTCTGGAAATAATATCAAATTGCTCGTTCCTCATACAATCACGAATCAAAGCCATATTGCTACGGGTATGCGCATCTATACTTATTCATCATTTATCAATGGTGAAATTCCTTCAAAACTTCAAAATTGGCTTTTGTAAAAAGTTCTAGCACCGTAGGATCATGGGTAGATTCCCTGCATATATTTGAACTCTTTGGACTTTCATCTCTTGTATGTAAAGTATATGGAATTCCGCTCTACAATTTAAACTTTGATAAATCCAACAGGACCTTATATGAATTGACAATGCAATCCCTGGATCGAGATTCACAAGTATCTGAAAATGGTATCCGAAGAAATGTTGGCGAAAACTTATGATATCATTGTATTAGATTTGTCCGGGTGCTCAAGATATGAGCATTGTCCGAAAGGGGTACTGTACGTTTATAGTGTACCTTTGCCAAGCCATTGGGGGAAAGTATTGCATTAGTCTCGCTAAATCAATTTGAAAACTCTTGGGAAATTACCCCTGATGGCAGTATTCTATTAAACTTGGCACCACGAACACGAATCAAATAATCAATGTATTCAATTTGGATCCTTACATGTCCGAATACGAATCATATTATATACCCTCAGATTTTCTGGAGAATATTCAACACGTTAACAATATCATTATTATTGCTAATAGCAGTCGATCAACTTTAAAGATGTGGCATTGGCTACGGATCTTTCAAACAACAAAAAATATATAATTTGTTAGTCCTCTCGGCCTACCGTACTCGTTCTATATGCCTCACATTAAAAACCGTCTTGAGCAAAGCGGAAAATCTATTATTCAAAACCGGAAGCGAGTACAAGATTTATCAACTAAACTATGGTTTTCATTACCTATTATACTTTGTTTTCCGATGTCGCGGAAATACTTACAGTGAATTCCTCTACATTTATGGCGACAGCCCTCGATTGAATGACTTCCTAGTTGAAAATACCCTTTCCTACCTCTAGAACATAAATTTCGGTGCTCTCAGATTCAAATTCTTTAAAAGTGTACGGAAATTCATTTATTAATAAAATTTGTATCTACAAAACACTGTGTTCTTTAGATTTATTCTTCTACGTAAAGGTAATCATAGGCAGCGCAGTAGACGTGCCTAAGTAAAGAACGATGTTGGCACAATGTATTATTTATTATTATTATTTTTTTTCTTTGGACCAGGGCACTTCGTATCGAAGGAGTTGTCGTACAAACTTCGAAAAGGGCTCATTCGATTGAAACTTGGAGTGGCTTGTGCCCTTTTTAATAGTCGAAAGTGATTGGAAGGCAACTAACACCCCTTCCACTCCCACCATTTCCCAAACACATCCCATCAAAATTTTGAGATAGCCATTTTGTCCAACGTAGTTGCTTTCCACATAGAAATTTTGCTGTTGAGGAGGAAATTCCCCCACAGCCCTCAGGGCAAGGGTTTTAAGCTATGCCCTGGGGGCATGCAAGGTTTTTATAGAAAGTGTTGTAGAAACTTCAAAAAAGCCTCATTCAATTGGAAATTCAAAAGGCTTGTGCCTATTTTAATAGTTGAAAGTGATTGGAGGGCAACTAATCCCCCTCTCACGCCCACTTTTCCCCCAAACACATCCAATGAAAATTTTGAGACTGTCGTTTTGTTCAACGTAGTTGAAAGTCCTGGAAATTAGGTCTTTGAGGATGACAACCCACCCTCAGCCCTCATGGCAAGGGTTGTAAGTTATGCCCTGGAGGCATATAATGTTTTTATAGAAAGCGTTGTCGTAAAAACTTCAAAAAGGGCTCATTTGATTGGAAAGTGAAATGGCTAGTGCCTTTTTTAATAGTCGAAAGGGATTGTAAGGCAACTAACACCCCTTTCGCTCCCACCATTTACCCAAAACCATCCAATCAAAATTTTGAGATAGCCATTTCGTTCAAAGTAGTTGAAAAATCCGGCAATTATATCTTTGAGGATGACACTCGCCCCACAGCCCTCAGGGTAAGTGTTGTAAATTATGCCCTGGGTTATATAAGGTTTTCATTGAAAGCTTTTTTCGTAGAAACTTGAAAAAGGGCTCATTCGATTGGAAATTCAAAGGGCTAGTGCCTTTTTAATAGTCGAAAGTGATTTGAGGGCAACGAATCCCCCTCTCACGCCCACCCTTTCCCCAAGCACATCCAATAAAATTTTGTAGATTGCCATTTTTTTCAACGTAGTTTAAAGTCTTAGAAATAAGGTCTTTGAGGATGGTAACCCGCTCAGATCTTTCGCGGCAAGGGTTGTAAGTTATGCCCTTGGGGTATATAAGGTTTTTATAGATAGTGATGTTGTAAAAACTTCAGAAACGCCTCTTACACCTACCATTTCTCCAAACACATCCAATCAAAATTTTGAGATAGCCATTTTGTTTGACATTGTTAAAAAGTCCGGAAATTATGTTTTTGAGGATGACACCCCCCCCATAGCCCTCAGGGCTAGGGTTGAAAGTTGTGCCCTGGGGGCATATGATTTTTTTTATAGAAAGTGTCGTAGAATCTTCAAAAAGGAATCGATCGATTGGAAATTGAAACGGCTAGTGTCCTTTTTAATAGTCGGAAGTGATTGGAGGGCAACTAACCCCCCTCTCACGCCCCCTATTTCCCCAAATACATGCATTTAAAGTTTCGAGATAGCCCATCTGTTGAACGACGTTGAAAGGTCTGGAAATTTTGTCTTTGAGGATTACAACTCCTCACAGCCCTCAGGGCAAGGGTTTTAAGTTATACCCTGGGGCATATACGATTTTAATAAAAAGCATTGTCGTAGAAACTTCAAAAAGGGCTCATTTGATTGGAAATTGAAAGGGCTAGTGCCGTTATAATGGTCGGGATTGATTGGAGGGCAACTAACCCCCTCTCATCCCCATTATTTCCCTAAACACATACAGTCAAAATTTTGAGATAGTAATTTTCTGCAACGTAGTTGAAAGTTCTGGAAATCAGGTCTTTGAGGATGACAGACCCCCCCAGCCCTCAGGGCAAGGGTTTTAAGTTATGCCCTGGAGCTAATAAGGTTTTTTTGAAAGCCTTGCTGTAGAAACTTCAAAAGGGCTCATTCGATTGGAAATACAAAGGGTTAGTTCCTGTTTTAATAGTTGAAAGTGATTGGAGAGCAACTAACGCCCCTCTCACGCCCACCATTTTGCTAAACACTATAAATCAAAATTTGAGACAGCCGTTTTGTTTCACGTAGTTGAAAGTTCTGGAAATTAGGTCTTTGAGGATGACAATCCCCTCATAGCCCTCAGGGCAAGGGTTTTAATTTATGCCCTTGAGGCATATAAGGTGTTTATAGAAAATGTTGTCGTATAAACTTAAAAAGGGCTCATTCGATTGGAAATTGAAAAGGCTGGTGCCCTTTTTAATAGTCGAAAGTGATTGGAAGGCTTGACATTTTTATAGTAAAGATCGATGTGAGTACAATGTATTATTTTTTGTTTAGTTTAGACCAGGGCACTTCGTATCGAAGGAGTTGTCGTAGGAACTTCAAAAAGGGCTCATTCGATTGAAAATAGAAAGGGCTAATGCCCTTTTCAACAGTCAAAAGTGATTGGAGGGCATCTAGTCTCCCTCCCACGCCCACCTTCCCATTTGCCCATTATGTTTAAAAACTAAATGTTGCCTTAAGATTAAATCAAAATGCACTGTGTTACTGCTAATTCCCAATAAGGCATCTCAGCAGTATCCCAATAACGACTGAGGGTATTATGTTCAAATTTTCGGGGCTACTTCTGCTCTTAAAATTTAACCAAATCAAAATAGAATAATTGTATCCAAGCTATCAAAGAAAGTAGACAGATTTTTTTGCTAATGGTATCAAGTTTTCTATTTCAGGTCAACTAGAGGAGGTATGAAACTAAATTAAACACTACTTTTTGTTTCCAGATTTTTAAAAGGGTGTATGTTGTTTAAAATTGCTGAAAATTTTTCTCCAGTATACAAATGGCAGGCCAAACTATAAAGTCTTAAAAAAACGAAAAGATTTAAAGTATTATTTTATTTTACCCTAAAAAGACCTTGTCAATATAAAACGAACAGAAACCCAAATGCCTCCCCTAGGCCAGAACATAACTTGCACTTTTTTGAAAAAAAAATACAAATTAATGTCCATTGTCTGTTTAATATACATATACTGATGCTTAGTAATCAAAATATTAATATTATTTGATTTATTAAAGTTATAAAAGTAAAAACATTTATATTTTTCAGTTAAGCGCAAATTATATTCTGGCCTTGGGAAGGCATAGTGTTTTAGAGCCCTACTCATGTTTATTTCTGCTCGTTTTGAGTTTGACTCGGTTATTTATTGTAATTTCTGTTTGTTTTTGGTTTTATTTATTTATCGATGTTGATTTTTGGTAGTTTCAAGCTTGGTAGATTATTTATCTTATTTTTGCTCATTTTTGGTTCAATGGAGTTCTTTATTTTCCTTTGATAAACATATTTTATGGAAAAGGTTTTTTTAATTAATCATCAGAAACAATAAGTGGTGGCAGCTCTTTAGGATTCAGGTTGTACTCATATTGGCATGCAAAGTCAGGGTCAAATTTTCTACAATATATTGTAACTTTATTTTTAATAAATCTCTTTGTAAAGTCAATGATACTATTCCGATTCATGTTATAAAATTCACGTTTTACAATTTGCTTATTTGAAGCAAAGTCACCAACAAAATTTTCATATGAAGAATTACTTACTGTAACAGCCAAATAAAAGTCTGTAGGGTTATAATCATAGTAGCCAGTATCATCATAGCGATGACGCAAGAATCAAACTTTTTTTATTCCAGCAATTGAAGCGTAGACCAGATTCTTCTTCCCACTAAAATTTAAAGCCGCGACGATACCAGTCTCTTAAAAATAAACTGAACTAAACTGAACGTTTAGGGTTTTTCGCAATCATGCCAGGGTAAGTATTTTCCCATTGGTCACATTTATCATAGTGACAATTGGAGAATAGGGAACCTCTATTATGAGAGTCACAAATTTCTTAAAGACAGGACTTATAGTCTTTAGTTTTCGCATAGTACCCTCCCTGCAATTTCAATGGACTGCATAATTTAAACTTTTCTTTATATTCATTAGTAAAGGTAAAATTCTCAGAAGATGAATAGCTGCCCAATGTATATAAACATAACGGACATGTGTAGAACATTTTTTGATGTTGACCGTCTCACTTCCAAAATGAAACTGACTCACGTTCAATAAAAAATGTCTTCTATGATAATTGACGTCAAAAAACCTGTTTAGACACAATTTCTTGTTGACTTACAAAAGCAAAACCACAATATCATTTTTTCTCAATTAATATATCTATAAATAAAGCAGCTGGGTCGCGATAACAAGGTTTCATAGTTCAAAGATGGGGAATCAGTTCCCATTATATCGTTAAGCGTTTCTTGAGAAGTTTCCTTTGAAGAGATAATTCAAGAAAATCATCATGTAAAATTAGCCACTTTTCCAATTTTACTAGACTCCGTAAGATTTTCTGGTGCTGAAATCCATCCATTTTAATACTCTCACTACCAAATAAAGAATCTTGCTTGTAACCAACCATTTTTTATAGATTTGTTTCTTCAGTATATCTCGTAATGCATTTAATCAGTCTTGTAGTCTCTCTATATGCACTATATTCACTTTAGCCGCGCAGCATAACTGTTCTTCCGACTTGAATTTGCTTAATGACATAACATATCCTGCATAAATCTTGTCCCATTCTATGGTTAGTCGGAAACCCCTTGTAATTTCCACTGCTACTTTAGGCATTCTAGGTCCCATCTCTCTAACATTTTCAATATCTAATAATGTATAAATATCCATTTTGATGTTGACACACTGAACTCTTTTTTAATATTGAAGAAATAATGGGACACCTGGAAACATGGGAATCTTCCAGAAAAAGAATATGCCAAAAATGGCTACGAATCGCGAGAAATGGCGGTTGTTAGGGGAAATAGTGGAACACCTGGGAAGTGTCATGGAAATCCTGGGATAATTTCCCTATCTGTGTCATGGAAATCCTATGCTATTTTCCCTATCTGGGTCTTTAAAATCCTATGCTATTGTCCTATAGACCCATTTAAAGCTCGAGGGTGTGTCGACAGTTGTGTCCCGTTTAATAGAACAGATGGGCTAGTAACCTCTATTATTGCTACGTGTGTTATCCCAACCACACTCCGATTACTCATATAATAATAATATAATCTTGCAAGGGCATGTTGTCGGAATCTTGCCAGGGCTGTCGTGACGTCACAGGGAAACAGGAAACGTGTCCTGGAAACAGGGCCTTCTCGAAATCCTGTGTTAATTTGCTATGGATGTTCTCGAATCAACAGAGAGGGGAACCTACTCTGCTTTGGAATAGCCTGGAGGGAATCCTTCATCAGCCCCCCCTCCGCTGTTTCCTGGTTTCTTAAAGTAATACAATCATCCAGATACCCAACGATGTATTCAAAAGTGCTAAATCATAATTTTTCTGGCAGTTCGACTACTGTTTCTTATTCGTTGGTTTTCATGTAATATTTGTACCATTTTGAGCACTTTTTGAAATATAAATCATAACGATAGATTTTCACCGTCCATTTTCAAATAATATGAAAGACTTAGGAATTGATAGGGAAAGAAACTGTTTCTTTTGTATTGAAAAATCAATTTACTCATTTTTCCAGTCTTTTTTTTTATTTGTCTATTGGAGTCGATGTTTGCTCTTTTTCTGTTTTTTATCTTAGAAACTAAAATTCTTTGTTATGTATCTAAATAAAGATAAATTTATTCAGCTAATGGACATTGTATACACGGAACATAAATCATAAAAAGAATGAAAATAAGCCATTAATTTATTTTTACTAGAAACTTGGGGCGGGATAGCTTATTATATTTTAATTACTTTAAAGTAAAAAATTTGGAATTGAAATAACTATTATTTTACTAATAATCCAAGTAAGTTCTAGAATGAGACACATTATTTTCAAAGCAAGTGTCTTTGCTTTTAATTGTTTGAGAGAAACTTGTCATTTTTAGCGGTTAGGTGAGCTAAAATTTGTTGTTTACTGAGAGATGTTGTAAAGTAATTTTAAAATAGGAAAGGATTGCTAAAGCTAAGTAGTTGGACAGCCTGAAGTTTTTAAAAAAAAACCCACTAGAATCAGTAAATTATATGAAAAACATAAAGAAATCGTAAAACTCAAAATTTTTGGAAGGTTATGGAGCCGACAGCTTTCAGCCCACGGCTTGCGTGACCACATTTAATTCCTTTTGTGTATTATAGATTCACAGACGACTTCTCTTCGATGATGCATTTGGTGTAGATGAAGCGTTGAATGAACTGGAATTCGGAGAAGGTCTTGTAGTCAGAGGTACTAATTATTTAGTGGGAAATTTCAGCTCTGGAGGCACTATCTCACAGTATTACCGTCAACTGGCATTGAAAGTGTCGAAAAAACCTGTTCTTTCATTTGCAAAAACGAGTCTATCATTCAGTCAGTGGAAGACTAAATACAAGTTTGAGGTAAGTGATGACTGCCCGAAAAACAGCACGCGGAACAAGCGTAATGTAAAAAAAACGCTAAAATGGGGTAAATTATACTTAAAATATAAAAAAAAAATCAAAAATAGATCATAAAACTCATAGTTTTGGGATAGTATGGGGCCGAGAGTATGCGTGACTACCTTTAATTACTTTTATGGATTAATTATTTACAAACGCCTTTTCTTCGATAATGCAATTGGCGTGGGTGAAGCGTTGAATGAAACAGAATTCAGAGAAGGTTTGACGGTGGCGTTTCAATTGCAAAAACGACTCTATCATTCAGTCAGTGGAAGACTAAATACAAGTTTGAGGTAAGTGATGACTGCCCAAAAAAAAGCACGCGGAACAAGCGTAATGTAAAAAAACGCTAAAATGGGGTAAATTATACTTAAAATATAAAAACAATCAAAAATAGATCATAAAACTCATAATTTTGGGAGAGTATTGGGCCAACAGTTTACGTGACTACCTTTAATTACTTTTGTGGATTAAAGATTTGCAAACGCCTTTTCTTCGATTACGCAATTGGCGTGGGTGAAGCGTTGAACCAAACAGAATTCAGAGAAGATTTGACGGTGGCGTTTCGTTTGCAAAAACGAGTCTATCATTCAGTCAGTGGTAGACAGTGTTTCCACTTATCTTTTCAAAAAATCTGTAAAATCTTGACAGTTTTCTGGAAAAAGTCTGGAGATGGCTCTCAGGATTCGGGAGAAAATCGGGAGATGGATCTCAGGATGCGGTAGAATTTTCAGTATGAATTTTGTTTTATTTTGCATTTAGTTTTCGGAGGTGTTCAAGCGATTTGCGAATTAAGTACCACATTCTAAGAGTTCAGAGTGCAGATAACTGGAGCCAGCTGCAATTCCGGAAAGAAAATTCGTCAATCAACTTTGTCAAACATGACTAAAGGAATCAGCTAGAAACTATAATGTATTTAATTTTGAAACTAGGTGCAGTCCTATTTCATTCAGACTCTAAAGCTGTTTAATTAAGACATTTTTCTTCATAGACCCCTACTTTTTCTTGTCCTTTCAGGCTCCACACAACCGCCCGCTAAGTTCAGGCCGGGGACAGAAAATCTGGACGAATTACGAATACCAGGCCTTTGACCATTGAGTCTGAGTTAAGCAGATATTTTTTTTTGACCGCCATCCCCAGAGTTATTCACAAATGATAAAGACAAAACGCAATGTCGCAGCTCATTAGTATTCATATAACTGAAAAAAAAATTAAGAATAGCAAAACTTTCAGACACATATACCGCATTACATTCATAATCTGTGTCTATCGCATGGCTTTTTTTGTGAGCAGTCCACTCTGATCATGCAATAACTCAGTTGTGCTGGTAGACACTACTACTCCTTTTAGCCTCTTTCTCAGGGGCTGGTCAACCGTCAGTGTGTCAACTGTAACTCCAGCTCGTTTCATTCCAAGTTTCGTCTGAATTGTGGAAGCCAAAGTTACTGTTACCAAACGATTCCTTCTGTCTGTCTTTACATTCTTGAGTAAGCTGAACAGTCTCTCTGAAACTACGTTCGAAAACGGCAAGGAAATCAAGTATTGTACAAAGTTTGCTAAGTTTGGTTTCCACGGTGGTCCCTCGCACTCAAAGCCGATTTCCAGTAATCCACGGCTGTCAGAGTTACTGTTTCATCATCATTGGCACTATATGAATATTCCAGCCACCCTTTGTAAATGAGACTTCTCGACCACACTGAGAACGAGTAGTGTCTTAAATATGGGCCATGGGTGGGTGGGTTTAGTGACTTAGCTTTTTCGGGTTCAATAAAAACTAATTTCAATTTTTTCACTGGCTGTTAATCGTCCTCGTTTTCATCCTTTCTTCACAATTTTGTGTTTTATAATACACTTACAGGCCCTGGCGGACTATATTCGTCACTTTCTGCTTACCCAGTCTTGCTTTATCAGTATCATTCTTATGCGGCATATATTTCAGGAATGGGACTAACTTGTCAGCCAGCAAAAATGGTAAATTGTTTTCAAAATGCTGCAATTTTCGTCTCTGTATCTTGTACTGGATCATTTTATACAAACCCCTTCAGATCTACAGAGCAACTGCAGACAAAGTCTAATTTTTGTCATATTTCTTTAAATTTTTAGTAACTTTGGATCATTTTGAACCTACTGAATCAGCTGGACCCACATAGTACTAGTTCCCATCTTCTTGGTGCAAGCCGACAACTGTGGTTAGTTCACGAATTGATGTTATGATGTTAATGTTATGAACTGATGTTAAGTGATGTTAGTTTAGTTAATTACAAACCTTGAAGGTGTTTAAATGATCAAAAACAGAAAATCAATGTAACCACTGTGGAATGGATGATGGGCAATGTTCATACATATGCCAATAAAATTCAAATCGCGCTGTCTCAATTTTGCCTTGGACGTTAAGGAAAATGCCTAAAAGACCACAGGCAACGACCAGGTAAAAAAAAAAAGACAAAGAATGACCACAAAGTAAAATTTTCTGGAGATTTTCGGGAGATTCGGTATCTTCTTTTTTTGTTAGGAGATGGATTAGAAATTCGGTAGATCTCCGAATAATCGGGAGAAGCAGAAACACTGGTGGTAGACTAAATACTGGTTTGAGGCAAATGATGCAAGCCCGAAAAACAACACGAGGGTAAGCGTAACGTCGGTAAATTGACTGTAATTCACTCATGCTCAATGGTTCTTGGCGTAAAAGGCCCTTAGGCGCTTATGAGCCATTTTCCGCGATTTCGACTATTTTCCTAATAAATAGTATTAGAATCTAGGTAACATAAATCAAAATTACGGAACAGAAGAAACTCAGTAAGTATCTATAATCTAAACTGAATATACCTCGTAGTATGCCTGAACTGGGGGAGGGGGTCATTATTTTCCTTCTTTGTTGTGATTTACTTGTCTCGTCACCTGCTAGTTCGTGTGACACCATTTTTGGGTGATTAGCAAATTCTGTTTTTTTTTTTTTTTTTTTTTTTTTTTTTTTTTTTTTTTTTTTTAATCCAATGGCTTAAGCATGTCGTTTGAAAAAAAATGTTTTATTTCTATTGTTCAACAGGATATTTAGCTAATATACAGCATAAACTGCTTCGTTTGTTTGTCAGCTTGTTATGAGTTCTGAAACGAATGAACAATTGGGTTAAACCTTGAAATATTCAACCCTCTCTGTGAGTAAAACATTAAGACGGTAACTTGGGCAGAGGGTAATGTAATACATCACAAACAAGGAGGGGGATCATTACTGAAGATAAGTAGGAAGAAAGGGATGGATACTCTAGAAATATGCTTTCAATTATTTTTAGAAAAGCATCTCTAAGTTTAGATGGTCAAGAACAGGGTTGTGGGAATTTGTTGAGTTTGTTTGAAGGGGTAGAAAGGACACTTCAAATATTCGTTTTCAGTCTTTCCGTTATAATCCTCCCATTCTGTGGGCAAGTATGTAAAGACGGTTTATATTTTGCCATTGAGATTTTAATCTTTTAATTTAACTTTTCCTATGTGTCACAGCATGACATACTATTTCCATGTCTTCGATGAGAAGCTGACATCAGCAGGCAAATAGTCAGGAGGCAAACAACAGAAAAAGTCAGGGGGGGGGGGAGGAATTGGTCTCAGTGGAACCCGAATTCACGACCCCCATGTCAGATTTTTGTTAGTCTTAGTGGCGACTGGCAATAAAACCTATCCCATTAAAACAAATTCCGTAGAGAATCTCCATTGCTTTTATGAGGATCACCTATCTAATTGTGTCTAGTTTATGTTCTAGTCTCAGCAATGCTTGTCTAAAGTAAATCACTAATCATGATACAACATCTCCCTTTATCACAAAAACGCTGTGTATAAGTATTATTTCAAAGGACTCGGTATAATGTGTCTGGACTTTTCATGTTTTATTTGATTGTTTAGACGCTTTTCTGTGCACGTCATTAAAATCACAGAGCTTCAATCCGGGACCTTACAAAAAATGCATGTACACTTTTTCTCCGAGTTTCTGGATTTTTCTCATTTTAGTGCTTCTTTCCTTTCTCACTCTTCTCTAAATGCCCTTCTTCCGGTTTCTAGATTTCATGTAAGATTGCTTATAATATGGTATTTGCTTCATTTTGTCTTCAAACTTTTTCGTTTCTCCCTTTTATTTTCTCTAATTGCATCTCACAGTTCCCTAATCATATTTTTTCACATTTAGTATATTTAATCGAACACCTAGATTTTTTCCCTTCTTTTGTAATGTCCTCCTGCCATTTCAAACTCAGAGAAAAGAAAATTTATAGAATGCTTTTGCTAGGATTCTATTCAAGTGTGTTTCCCAACTTTTATTTCCCCCTTTTATTTTGTCTAATCGCGTTTCACAGTTCGCAGGTCTCAAGAGGTCACTCCCAGCTAATGTCAACCTCCTTACGTTTGAACCGTGGGAGACAGGGAAAATTCTTCTCCGCTTAGAACATATTTATCAAGAAGGAGAACACCCTATCCTATCAAAAGAAGTGACAGTTTCTCTCGAGGTAAGTGACAGGCTTTTAAACTTGATACGGCTTATATCATTAATGATTTTGCAGTTTCTTAAACAGAAATTTATTTGGCTTAAGTTTAGATATTTTAATGAATTTAGAGGATGAAGATTCGCTTTTTCTTATTATTAAATAAAAAAAAAAAAGTTTTTAAACTGAAAATAAGGAGCGACATTAAAACTTAAAACGAACAGAAATTATTCCGTATATGAAAGGGGCTGCCCCTCCTCAACGCCTCACTCTTTACGGTAAAGTTTTTTTTATTGTTTTAAAAAATAAATTTGTCAGACAGAGTCAAACTTTAGCGTAAAGAGCGAGGCGTTGAGGAGGGGACAGCCCCTTTCATATACGGAATAATTTCTGTTCGCTTTAAGTTTTGATGTCGCTCCTTACTTTCAGTTTAAAAAACTTGTTTTTTTTTTATTTAATTTCTGAGCGTTTTTTAGTTAATGCAGCTTTTATTTTGGCTTACCGTCATTGAATAAGTAAACAAAATTTGCAAAAAATTTTTACTTTTCTTGTGCTAAATGGCTGTCTCTAAATTTGGTTCTGACGTAATTTACAAATTAACTTACGTAACGAACTTCTATATTCGTATATTTTTCTCCTCTTAGTCAATACCACGCTCTTTACGTTAAAAGTGAAACATTTTTTTAAATCACAAACCCCTGAATCACAAAGGCCGTTTAATTAGAATAGATAGCTCTTTTGAAAGCACTAAAAAAAAAACTGTAGCGTAAGGAGCGAGGTATTGACTTGGGGGAGAACTCCCTCATATACGTAATAATTTCTGTTCGTTTTAAGTTCTAATGTTGCTTCTTACTTTCAGTTGAAAAAACTTGTTTTTTTAATTTAATTTCTGATCGTTTTTTAAATAATGCTTGGAAATCCGGCGCACCCTTCATAGAAATGTCCCTTACCCCCAAGAAACATCCTCCCCGGAATAATTCTCCCGAGTAACCCCCTCCTCCAGCCCCCCCCCCACCAGAAAAAAATCCTTCCTGAAAATGTCTGTATACTTCCCAATAACCAATACAATATGCAAGCAATGGGCAAAGTGCATAACTTGCAGCCCTTCCCCTGGGAATTGCGGGGGCTTAAGTTATCCTAAAAGACATGTTTATTAGATTTTCGACTATGCTGAACAAAATGGCTATCTAAAAATTTTATTTGGGTGACTTTGAGAAAAAATGAGCGTGGGAGGGGGTCTAGTTGCCCCCCATTTTTTGTCACTTAAAAAGGGCACTAGAACTTTTAATTTTTGTTCCAATGAGCCCTTCTATGATATTCTAGGACCACTGGGTCAATACGATTACCCCTGGAAAAAAAACAACAAATAAACACGCGTCCGTGATCTTTCTTCTGGCAAAAAGTGGAAATTTCCACATTTTTTCAGACAGGTGCTTGACACCTCTTCAGTAGGGTTCTCTGATAGGCTGAATCTGATGGTGTGATTTTCATTAAGGTTCTATAGCTTTTAGGGGGTCTCTCCCCCTTTTTTCGAAAATCAGTCAAATTTTCTCAGGCGTGTAAGTTTTGATGAGTAAAATTAAACTTGATGAAACTTGTATTTTTGAAATTAGAATTAAAATCTCATTCTTTTGATGTATCTATTGGTACCAAAACTCCGTTTTTTAGAGTTTCGGTAACCATTGAGCCGGGTCGCTCCTTACTTACAGTTCGTTACCACGAACTGTTTGATTTTCATATAAATATTTTTATTTATAAAATATCTTATTTTCTGGATGACATCAAACAATTTACGGTGATTCATAAAACTAATACTTAATAGCATCAATGGTAGGAATTCATAGGTGACCTAAGTGACGAAAATGAGTCATACAAATCATCCCCTATTTAGCCCTCTGTCAATGTTTAGTTTTTTATCTTGCGAAAGATTTATGCTTACAAAAGAAAAAATCCGGTGGTAAGAGGTTCGTGATATGCAGTGTACTAAAACAAGATTATCTAATTAATTAATTAAAAAAAAAACTTTCCGAAAAAGAAGTTTTTCAAAGAAAAGTAAACGCCATTTTAAACTTAAGATCAGCAGATACAAATACCTGTTAAAATTCAAACTCAAAACGACCAGAAATTACTGTTAAAGAATAAATGAAACCCAAAACGAACAGAAATTAAATAAACAATCAATGCAAATAAACATACAGTAGATAAAAATGTAAATGAGCAGATAAATATAAAAACGAATGAAACTTAAATTGAATATACATATCAAACTTGAAACGAACAAAAATCACTACAAACAAGAGTCTGGGTATCGCCTCCATCTTTCACTAAAAGTCTACAACCTAATGCGTCATTGGCGCTTTACTGACAATGAATTGTATTACAAGTATTTTGTTTTGTACTTAATATTGAAAATAAACATTAAAATTACAGTAAATTTTGAACTGATGAGCTTTCAGCAATTAATATAATTATACATAAATATTCAGTTTAATTTATTAGTTCTTTCTAAAATTGTTCAAAACTCTTAAAATTGTCCCCTTCCTTAACTGTAAAAACCTAAAGCCTACTGCGTCACTGGCGCTTCACTGAAAACGAATTATATTACAAATATTTTCTTTTCCAGTTCTTACAGCATTGAAAATGAAAATATAAATGCATTGAAATCAAATCTTGAACTGATGGATCTTTAAACGATTAATATCATTATATATCTTCAATTTGATTTTGTTTATACTTTCTAAGATTGTTCAAGACACATATAATTTTCAGTAAAGCGCCATGACGCAGTAGGTTTTAGATTTTTACAGTGAGAGAAAGAGACGATACCCAAACTCTAGTTTGTTAGTTATTTTATGCTCGTTTCAAGCTTGATTTGCATATTCAATTTAAGTTTCACTCCTTTTAAGATTTATTTATTCCTTTACATTAGTATCTATTGTATGTTTGTTTGCATTGATTCTTTATTTAATTTCTGTTAGTTTTAGGTTTCATTTATAGTTCAATAGCAAAATATTTTTTTCGTTTAAAGCTTGATTTACATATTCAATTTTATCATTACTCGCTTTGACATTTATTTATTCATTTTTATTATTACTTGTTGTATGTTTTTTTTGCTATGATTGTTTATTTAATTTCTGTTAGTTTTGGGTTTCATTTGTTCTTTAATAGTAATTTCTGGTCGTTTTGAGTTTGAATTTTAACATATATTTGTATCTGCTGATCTTAAGTTTAATATGGCCTTTGCTTTTCTTTGAAAAACTTCTTTTTCGTAAATTGTTTTTAAATTTAATTTTTGTTCGTTTTTGATTGCAAAAAATTTCAAGCTTTTAAAAATACCTTATTTTAAAACCAACAAACTTTTTTTTCAAAATCAAATGTTCATCAAAGTATTAAAACTAGTATCAAAGTAACAATATCAAAGTAAAAAAAAAATGGTTTTGTGTCCACCTCGGAGTTTTTATTATCTGATGTCTGAACTATTTTTAACAAAATGGCTATTTCAAAATTTTTATTGGATGGGTTTGGGGGGAAAAGGGCGTGGGGGGGGGGGTAGTTGGCCTTCGATCTCTTTTGACCCTTTAAAAGTGAACTAGAACTTTCAATTTTAAATCAAATTAGCCCTCTCTGAAGTTTTTTTAAAATCAAATTAGCCCTCTCTGTATCGACATCGGAGTTTTTGTTACCGGACCTTTGAACAATTTAAAAAAAAAATGGCTAGCTCAAAATTTGTAGTGGATTGGTTTGGGGAAAAATGGCGTAAGGAGGGGGCTAGTTACTCTTCAATCTCTTGACTCTTAAAAAGTGAACTAGAACTTTCAGTTTTCAATCAAACGAGCCCTCAATGAAGTATACGAGTATTTCTTTCATAAGAACCATACATGCGTTCAGGGCATAACTTAGAACGTCTTCCCCCGAGCCCTGGGGGGTGTATTGACACCAGAGTTTTTTTTTTATATGACCTTTGAACTATTCTTAGCAAAATATCTATCTCTAAATTTCCATCAGAGGGGTTTGGAAAAAGAATGCGGGGGGAGGGGGGCTAGTTGCCCTCGAATCTGTTTTGACTCTCAAAAAGTGAATTCAAACTTTTAATTTCCAATCAAATGAGCGCTCTCTGAAGTTTTTACGAGCATCCCTTCCATAAGAACCATATATTCTCCCAGGACATAATTTACAACGCATGCCCTCGGGCCCTGGGGGGCTGTTTTGACCCCGGACTTTTTGTCATATGGTCTTTGAACTATTTTTAAAAAAAATTCCTATCTTAAAATTTTATCGGATGCATTTGGGGAAAAAGGGAAGGGGGGGGGGGGGGTGGGGGTGGTTACCCTCCGATATCTTTTAATTCTTAAAAAGTGAACTAGAACTTTCAATTTCCAATCAAATGAGCCCTCTCTGAAGTTTATACGAGCATCCCTTCCATAAGAACCATATATGCCCCCAGGGCATAACGTACAACGCCTGCCCCCAAGCCCTTGGGGGTTTTGTCGATACCGGAGTTTTTGTTATGTGATCATTTAACTATTTAAACAAAATAGCCACCTCAAATTTTTTATCGGATGCCTTTGGGAAACAAGGGCGTGGGAGGGGGCTAGTTGCCCTCCGATCACTTTTGACTCTTAAAAAAGGCACTAGAACTCTCGATTTCCGATCGAATGAGCCCCTTGAGAAGTTTATACGACACCCCCTGCCATATGAAGTGCCTCCAGGGAAAAATAATAAAACATTGGACCCATATGGCCTTTACTATAGGCAACGCTATAGCGTTGCCTCTGATTATGTAAAACTAAAAAATAGAAGTAGTGATACATTGCTTTCAGCAGAAACTAGAATATAATCCAATCAAAATAATACAAATCAGAGTCAAGTAAATTAAAATACCCTACTGAGCCACATTAACAGAATACTGAATTGATACTCCTTCTTCAACTGACTTCTTTTTTGGAAATGTTTACCTGTTTTTGGGTCAAAAAGCTCATTCACTGCTTCTGGGCTTCTCGTAATGTACCCCACTACTCACTGTATTGTGTCTCACGGCCCCTGAAAACCTGTTTTGAAAATATCATTATTAAATCCTTCATCAGTTTAATCTTAAATTGTAGTGAACAAAGTAACTTTTGAATTACCTACGTACTTTCGAATTTATTTTTTGATTTACCTTAGCGGAATTTATTTTTAGACCTGCACTGTCCACCTGCATTTCAATTCATTCTTCTCCCTTGCTTATTTACTTAGTTTCAGCTTGTAAGCACCTTGATTAAACCACAGCAAACATTGATGAAAGCCAGTGCCGTAAATTGTGGGGGAGGGAAAAAATTTGTGCCCTCTAAATATTTTGCTCCCCTCTGCCCTCCTATATTTCTAAAAGTATCCCCTTTTTTGGTATTTTCATTGAACTATGTTTTTTTCTGGTATTTTAATAGAAGAGTTGATGAAAATGCCCCTCCCCCAGAGCATTTTGATCAGATAAGTTTTGCAAAAACACCCCTCCCTCTAATTATTGTAAATTGGCACCAGTGGTGAAAGCTAGTGCTACACTAGAATCGGGAAACTAAAATGATAAAAAAAAGAATTCTGGTTTTAAAACAAATATCGTCTTGGGAGCTCGCAAATTATTCGAATTAATAACTTGTTATGATAACAAAGGAAGAAACTGCTAAAAAAAATTTTAGCTTTCAGAAAAGTACAAATAACACCCTAGTCATTAAGTGGTTTGAAGGGGATGCTGTAGTGCAAATTGGTGTGTAGGGCGTGTTTCACCTAGATTACCCCTCCCTATATTTCAATAATTATGTGTCACTGGGGGGGGGGGCGGCTTGCTACAAGGAGCAAGGGGTTCCAGGTGGTGATGAATCTTCTGGAAAAATTTCCCTAGTTGGCTCATTTTACAACTTTTCTTTGGTGGCTTCTGGGAATGGCCTCTGGCATCATGGATGGGTGGTACATAGACCTTACTGTCAAAGATAGAAGTTTAAACTTGGCTCATCATATCACAACGTCTGGGACTACAGGCAATAACTGGTATTTTGTGTGTTTTGCGCATTCTATAGTTGCTCAACTCTGGACGTTTTCAAGCTGGTTAGAGTCTCGGCTGATAACTGGGACCAGCAAGCAGAGGCGTGACTAATGGGTAGGGGGCTTCCTCAAAAATTGTTGGCGACTGAGTAGAAAAAATTAAGCCGGTAGGATCGCGGTGCTAAGCAAAGCGGTTTTACTAGCTGACTGTTTAAACTGAATAAATGACTACAAAAGAATTAACAAGATGACAAGACGAATGAAAGAAGATTAAATCCTTCAAAATACTAAACCCTAAAACAAAATACTAACATGACAAATACTCAAAATATGGAATTCACCTCGTTGGCAGTTGGTAAAAGCTGACTGCCTTTTTGATACCGTTTAAACTTATAGTGACTTTCCATGTCAACCTAGAGTAAGCCAAACTCATGGACTTTATTCATTATCTGCTTTCTTTGGTGGGTTTGCTTTGTACTACTTCTTCTCTAGGGATTGCTGTTAATTCCTCATTTGATTTTAGATGGGATCTATCCTTTCCAAGATATTCTAGGGGGGGGGGAGGAGCTGAGGATCCTTCGAACTAATCTTTAGGAAGGGTGGAAAATTTTTTGGCCTTGAACATGCGTAAATTCAGAATCATAGTTCATTTCATTTTCCTTTTATTTTATTTTTTTACTTATTTTAATGAAATACTTTCTTAGTATTTTAATATCTTCTATAACTCAGGATACACAGTCAATATTGCTTTATCAATAATTAAATTTAACTCATTATATTAATTCAATTCAACTCATATATTAATGCCATACAGTATAAATAAAAGCATGATATAATAGTAATTTCACAGAGGGCAAAGCTTAAAGAGATGGGAAATCTAAACGATTCAGTTGCGAAACTCGTTGAAACAAAATGGTCTGGTAACACCTTTGTTTGCCTTTTTAAGTTCCCTTACCTTTTTGCTTCGTTGTTTCTTCATGGCTTTGCAATTTTTCTTAAATACCCCTAAATTCCACCACATTTAACTGTAACTAGGTTAACTTCCATCCCATTCTTCCTTTAAAAAAGCAGTCCTCAAGGAATAAAATTGTGGAGACATTAAAGCATAAATCACTATCAACATTCTTTTTCTATTCTTCTGGTGATTAAATTTATCCTATTTCTCCTTCAGTGATAGCCATTACTTCCTCATTTAATTTGTACACAATAATTTTGCTTATTGAACTGTGACCAACTCCGATCAAGAAATACGAGACTGCCTGCTTTTCCTCTTTCCTCTTTCGAGCTTTTTCTCATTAGGACTGCCAGAGACAGAGAATGAGATAAATGACATGTAAATACTGCACCTGTCCAGTGAGATAAAGAAAGAATGAGACACTTCAAGTACTTCGACCACGAAAAACAGGCTAATATGAAGTTTAGTGGCATCTTAAATCGTATTCTTAGTATAAAGAACTACAGTTAAAATGGAGTATAATATATAATAGAGGTTAACTAACTTAAAAATAGTTGAAGCTCCTTCACAAACTGGCTTTGTATATCCTTGAAATCTATTGTTATGTGTTGTTTTTGTAAATAGTAAAATCTAGTTTATCAATGCTACGAATAATTAACACATCTAGAAACGGTATTTTATTTGCATTTTAATTTGTAGCGTAAACTTTAAATTTCTGTTTTATACTTGTAATTAATTAAAAAAACTTTCAGAAAAATAAGTTTTTCAAAGAAAAGTAAAGGCCATTTTAACCTTAAGCTCAGCAGATAAAAATACCTTTTAAAATTCAAACTCAAAACGACCAGGAATTACTATTAAAGAATAAATGAAACCCAAAACGGACAGAAATCAAATAAACAATCATAGCAAAAACACACAACAAGTAATAATATAAATGAATAAATAGATCTTAAAGCGAGTAATGCTTAGATTGAATATGGATGTCAAGCTTAAAATGTAAAAAATAATTTCCTTGAAGCATAAATGAAACTTAAAACGAACAGAAATTAAATAAACAATCAATGTAAATAAACATACAATAGATATTAATGTACATTGATAAATAAATCTTAAAACGAGTGAAACTTAAATTGAATATTCAAATCAAGCTTGAAACGAACAAAAATCACCACAAACAAGAGTTTGGGTATGACCTCCTTCTCTCACTGTAAAAATCTAGGACCTATAACATCATTTCTGTTTTGCAGAAAACCAATTCTACGACACATATTTTCTTTTGTACTCAATATTGAAAATAAATATTAAAACTATAGTAACATTTGGAAGTGATGAGCCTTCAGCACTTAATATCACTACACATCAAATATTCAATTTAATTTTTTAGCTCTTTTTAAAGTTGTTAAAGACGAATATAGTTTCCCTACAAGCAAGTGTTTGGATACTGCCTCCTTTCCTAACTGTAAATAAAAACCAAAAGCCTACTGCGTCATTGGCGCTTAACTGAAAACAAATTATATTACAAATATTTTCTTCCAGTTCTTCAGTATTGACAATAAAAATACAATTACAGTGAAATAAATATTTGAACTGATGGATCTTTCAACAATTAATATCAGTATATATCAAATATTCAATTTGATGTTGTTTATACTTTCCAAGACTGTTCAAGACGAATACAGTTTTCAGTAAAGCGCCAATGACACAGTAGGTTTTAGACTTTTACATTGAGGGAAGGAGGTCATACCCAAACTCTTGTTTATAGTTATTTTTGTTCGTTTCAAGGTTGATTTGCATATTCAATTTAAGTTTCACTGGTTTTAAGATTTATTTATTAATTTACATTAATATTTATTGTATGTTTGTTTGCATTGATTGTTTATTTAATTTATGTTCGTTTTAAGCTTCGATTATGCTTCAATAGAAAAATATTTTTTTCGTTTTAAGCTTGATATTCATATCCAATCTAAGCATAACTCGCTTTAAGATCTATTTGTTTATTTATATTATTACTTATTGTATGTTTTTGCTATGATTGTTTATTTAATTTCTGTTCGTTTTGGGTTTCATTTATTCTTCAATAGTAATTTCTTGTCGTTTTGAGTTTGAATTTTAAAAGGTATTTGTATCTGCTGAGCTTAAGTTTAATATGGTCTTTACTTTTCTTTGAAAAACTTATTTTTCGAAAAGTCTGTGTAAAATTGATTTTTGTTCTTTTTTTATAGCAAAAATTTCAATTTCTTTAAAATTCTTTATTTCAAAATAAAACTTTAAAAAAAATCATCAAATATTCATCAAAGTATCGACACTAACATCAAAGTAACAATATCAAAGTGAGAAAATGGGTTTGTGTCAACCGTGGGGTTTTTTTTATCTGAGGTTTGAACTATTTTTAATAACGTTGTTATGTAAGATCTTTCATCGTATGGGTTTGGGGAAAATTGGCATGGGGAGACTAGATTACGCTTCGGTCTCTTTTGAATCTTTAAAAGTGAACTAGAGCTTTCTATTTTCGATCAAATGAGCCCTCTCTGAAGTTTATACGAGTATCACTTCTATAAGAAGCATATATATCCCCAGAGTATTACTTACAACACCTATCCCTGGGCCCTGGGGGTTGTGTCGACTCTGGAGTTTTAATATCTGATGGCTGAACTATTTTTAACAAAATGGTCACCTGAAATTTTTATCGGATGGGTTCATCCATCCGATAAACCCAAAGGCGTGGAGGGCGGGAGGGGCTAGTTGTCCTCTGATCTTTTTTCACTCTGATAAAATAAGCTACAACTTTCAAATTTCATTCAAATGAACCCTCTCTGAAGTTTATACGAGCATACCTTCCATAAGAACCATATTTACCCCCAGAGCAATACTTACAACGCCTGCCCCGGCCCTGGGGGGGGGGGGGGTATCGACACAGGAGTTTTTCTTATCTGATCTTTGAATTATTTTTAACGGAATGACCATATGTAAAGGAGTTTTTGTTATATGATCTTTGAACTATTTTAACAAAATGGCTGCCCCAAAATTTTATCAGATGTATTTGGGGAAAAAGGCCTTGGGGGGGGGCGAGTGTTTTCAGTTGTCCTCTGATCACTTTTGACTCGCCAAAGGGGCGCTAGAATTCTTGTTTTCTAATTGAAAGAGTACCCTTTGAAGGTTATACGATAACCGGTTCTATATGAATTTCATCTGAGAAAAAAATAAATGGAGTGTGGGGGAAGGCTAGCTGCCCTCCAATTTTTTTTTACTCTTATAAAGTGAATTACAACTATCAATTTCCAATCAAATGAGCCCTCTAGGAATTTTATACGAGCATTCTTTCCGTAACAACCATACATAACCCCAGGGCATAACTTACAATGCCTACCCTCGGGCCCTGGGGGGCTGTGTCGACACCGGAGTTTTTTTGTTATCAGAACTTTGAACTATTTTTAGCAAAATGTCTATCTCAAAATTTTTATCTGATGCATTTAGGGCATGGAGGAGGGGGGGCTAGTTGCCCTCCGATATCTTTTGATACTTAAAACGTGAACTAGAACCTTCAATTTCAAATCAAATGAGCCCTCACTAAAGTTTGTACGAGCATCCCTTCCATAAGAACTTTATATGCCCCTAGAGCATTAATCACAACGCCTGCCTCCAGGCCCTGGTGGGTTCCGTTGACACAGGCTTTTTCTTTTCTGACCTTTGAACTATTTTTAATGAAATGGCTATTATAAAAAAAATTTCGGATGGGCTTGGGGAAAAAAGGGTGTTGTGTGTGTGTGGGGGGGGGGGGGGCCCCTAGTTGCCCTCAGATATCTTTTGACTCTTAAAAATTGAACTAGAACTTTAAATTTCCAATCAAATGAGCCCCCTCTGAAGTTTAGACGAGCGTCCCTTTCATAAGAACCATATAGGCCCCCAGGACAACACTTACAACGCCTATCCCCCGGGCTCTGGGGGGCGTTTTGTTATCTAATTTTTGAACAATTTCCAAAACACTGGCTATCTCAAAATTTGTAGCGGACGGGTTTGATGAAAAAAGAGCGTGGGGGGGGGGCTAGTTTAACTCTCTTGACTCTTAAAAAGTGAACTAGAACTAGAAGTGAACTGAGCCCTCTATGAAGTTTATACGAGCATCCCTTTCATAAGAACCCTACATGCCCTTAGGGCATAACTTAGAACGCCTTCCCCTGTGCCCTGGGGGGTTGTATCGACACCGTATTTTTTCTTATCCGACCTTTGAACTATTTTTTTTTTTTAACAAGATGTCTATCTCAAAATTTTCATTAGATGGGTTTTGAAAAAGAAGGCATGGGGGGGGGGCTAGTTTCCCTCAGATCTCTTTTTTACTATTAAAAAGTGAGCTCGAACTGTCTATATCCAATCCAATGAGCCCTCTCTGAAGTTTATACGAGAATCCCTTTCATACGAACAATATATGCCCCAGGTCATGACTTACAACGCCTGCCCCCGGGCCCTGGGGGGTTGTGACGACAATTGAGTTTTTGTTATCTTACTTTTGAGAAATTTTTAACTTAATGGTTATCTCAAAATGTTTATTGGGTGCATTTGGGGTAAAGGGGGCGTGTGGGGGGAGGGCTAGTTGCTGTCTAATCTCTTTTGACTCTAAAAAACTTAAATAGAACTTTTAATTTCCAATCAAATGATTGGAAATTTTTGAATTTTTCCATCTCTAATTTTTTTACGGGCATCCCTTAAATAAGAACCATATATTCCCCCAGGGCATAACTTACAACACCTGCCCTCGGGCCCAGGGGGGCTGTGAATTTTCGTTATATGGTCTTTGAACTATTAAAAAAAAAAGTATTTCAGGGTTTGAGGAAAAAAGGGCGTGGAAGGGGGGTGGGGCTAGGTTCCCTCCAGTCTCTTTTGACTCTTAAAAAGTGAACTAGAACTTTCAATTTCCAATCAAATGATCCCTCTTTGAATTTAATACGAGCATCCCTTCCATAAAACCCATATATGCCCCCAGGGAATAACTTACAATGCCTACCCCCGGGCCCTGGACTGTTGTGTCGACACTGGAATTTTTGTTATATGATCTTTGAACAATTTTCAACAAAATAGCTATCTTAAAATATTTATTGGATGCATGTCGGGGGGGGGGGGAGCTTGTTACCCTCCAATATCTTTTTACGCTTATAAAGTGAACTAGAACTTTCAATTTCCAATCAAATAAACCCTCTCTGAAGTTTATACGAGCATTCCTTCCATAAGAATCATATATGCCCCCAGGGCATAACTTATAACCCTTGCCCCTGAAGACTGTGGGGGAATGTCCTGCTCAAACATATAATTTCCAGAAATTACAACTACGTTGAACAAAATGGCTACATCTAAATTTTGATTGGTTGTGTTTGGGGAAATAGTGGGCGTGGAAGGGATGTCAGTTACCTTAGAATCACTTTCGACTATTAAAAAGGGAACTAGCCATTTAAATTTCCAATCGAATGAGCCTTTTTTGAAGTTTTTACGACAACGCCTTCTATAAAAAACCTTATATGCCCCCAGGGTATAACTTAAAACCCTTGCCTTGAGGGTTGTAGGGGAGTGTCCTCCTAAAAAACATATTTTCTATCTGAAAATAAACTACGCTGAACAAAATGGCTACCTCAAAATTTTGATTGGATGTGTTTGGGGGAATGATGGGCGGGGGGGGGGGTTATTTGCCCTCCAATCACTTCCGACTATTAAAAAGGGCACTAGCCCTTCGAATTTCCAATCGAATGAGCCTGTTTTGAAGTTTCTACGACAACGCCTTCTATAAAAACCTTATATGCCCCCAGGGCAAAACTTAAAACCCTTGCCCTTAGGGTTGTAGGGGAGTTTCCTCCTCTAAAACATATTTTCTATCTGAAAATCAACTACGCTGAACAAAATGATTATCTCAAAATTTTGAATGGATGTGTTTGGGGGAATGATGGGCGTGGGGGGGGGGGGGTCTAGTTACCCTCCAATCATTTTCGAATATTAGAAAGGGAACTAGCCCTTTGAATTTCTAATAAAATGAGCCTTTTTTGAAGTTTATACAACGCCTTCTATAAAAACCTTATATGCCCCCAGGGCATAACTTAAAACCCTTGCCCTGACGGGTTGTGGGGGTGTCCTCCTCAAAAACATATTTTTTATCTGGAAATCAACTACGCTGAACAAAATGGCTATCTCAAAATTTTGATTGGATGTGTTGGGGGGAATTATGGGCGTGGGGGGGGGGGCTCCAATCACCCTCCAATCACATTCGACTATTAAAAAGGGCACTGTCCCTTTGAATTTCCAATCGAATGAGCCTTTTTTGAAGTTTCCACGACACCGCCTTCTATAAAAACCTTATATACCCTCAGGGTATAACTTAAAACCCTTGCCTTGAGGGTTGTAGGGGAGTGTCCTCCTTAAAAACATGTTTTCTATGTGGAAATCAACGACGCTGAACAAATTGGCTATCTCAAAATTTTGATTGGATGTGATTGGGGGAATGCTGGGCGCGGGGGGGGTAGTTGCCCTCCAATCACTTTCGACTATTAAAAAGGGCACTATCCCTTTGAATTTCCAATAGAATGAGCCTTTTTTGAAGTTTCTACGACAACGCTTTCTATAAAAACCTTATATGCCCCCAGGGCAAAACTTGCAACCCTTGCCCTAAGGGATGTAGGGGAGTTTCCTCCTCAAAAACATATTTTCTATCTGAAAATCAACTACGCTGAACAAAATGATTATCTCAAAATTTTGAATGGATGTGGTTGGGGGAATGATGGGCGTGGGGGGGGGGGCTAGTTGCCATCCAATCATTTTCGAATATTAGAAAGGGCACTAGCCCTTTGAATTTCTAATCAAATGAGCCTTTTTTGAAGTTTATACAACACCTTCTATAAAAACCTTATATGCACCCAGGGCATAACTTAAAACCCGTGCCCTGAGGGTTGTGGGGGAGTGTCCTCCTCAAAACATATTTTCTATCAGGAAATCAACTACGCTGAAAAAAATGGCTATCTCAAAATTTCGATTGGATGTGTTTGGGGGAATCATGGGCGGGGGGGGGGGGCTCCAATCACCCTCCAATCACTTTCGACTATTAGAAAGGGCTCTATCCCTTTGAATTTCCAATCGAATGACCCTTTTTTGAAGTTACTACGAAAACGCCTTCTATAAAAACCTTATATGCCCCCAGGGCATAACTTAAAATCCTTGCCCTGGGGGAGTGTCCTCCTCAAAAACATATTTTCAATCTGGAAATCAACTACGCTGAACAAAATGGCTATCTCAAAATTTTGATTAGATGTGTTCGGGGAAATGATTGGCGTGGGGGGGGGGGGCTATTTGCCCTCCAATCACTTTCGACTATTAAAAAGGGCACTAGCCCTTTGAAGTTGCCCTCCAGTCATTTTTGACTATTAAAAAGGGCACTAGAACTCTCGATTTCCAATCGAATGAGCTCCCTTTGAAGTTTCTACGACGAGCCCTTCCATATGAAGTGCCTCTGGGAAAAAAAATATAAATAAATAAAAAGTAAAACATTGGAGCCGTATGGCCTTTACTATAGGCAACGCTACAGCGTTGTTCTGATACTGTGTATACTGTAATTAAAAAACGTATCTAGATGTGTTAAAAATTCACAGCCTTGATAAACTGAATTTTATCATTTACAGAAAACCCACACAAAACAATAGATATCTTGATTTAAAAACAAATCACCCCTCACAAGTTAAAGGATCTGTTGCAACTTCTCTCGTCGATCCTATCCAAAACATTTGCTCTGAATCTCACATCACAGCAGAACTGAACTTTATCAGGGTTATCCCAGGTTATCCCAGCCTGGGATATCCTAAGACTGGGATAACCGTTTAAACGGTTATCCCAGTCTTTTTATCAATTAAATAAAAAAAGTTTTTTTAACAAAAGTAAAGAGCAAAAATATGTCTAAACTAGAGTAAAACAAATAAAAGACATTTTAATGATTAATCAGCAAAAAGTTAATAGAAACAACTTTTAAAAAATGAAACCAAAAATGAACTTATAATTTACACAAAAATAAAACTAATATTCAGCTAAAACTCAAAACGAGCGTAAAGAGCGTTTGACTCGGTTATTTATTGTAAATTTCATTGATAGTGATTTGTGCTAGTTTTCCGCTTGGAAGATGACTTTCTCGTTCATCTGTCAACTCTCAACTAGCACAAATTACCATCAATGGAATTTACAATAAATAACCGAGTCAAACTCAAACTCAGTCAAACTGGATTTTACTATTTATTAAATAAAAAAAACAAGTTTTTTAAACTGAAAGTAAGGAGCGACATTAAAACTTAAAACGAACAGAAATTATTCCGTATATGAAAGGGGCTGTCCCCTCCTCAACGCCTCGCTCTTTACGCTAAAGTTTTTTATTGTTTTAAAAAATAAAGTTGTGAGACAGAGTCAAACTTTAGCGTAAAGGGCGAGGCGTTGAGGAGGGGACAGCAGCTTTCATATACGGAATAATTTCTGCTCGTTTTAAGTTTTAATGTCGCTCCTTACTTTCAGTTTAAAAAACTTTTTTTTTTAATTTAATTTCTGATCGTTTTTTAGTTAATGCAGCTTTTATTTTGGCTCGCCGTCATTGAATAAGTAAACAAAATTTGCATATAAATTTTACTTTTCTTTTGCTAAATGGCTGTCTCTAAATTTGGTTCTGACGTAATTTACAAATTAACTTACGTAACGAACTTCTATAGTCGTATATTTTTCTTCTGGAAAAAAAAATACAAAGTTGTAGATTTTTGCAGATATGAGCTTGAAACCTATGTTATAGGGTTTTCTGATACGCTGAATCTGACAGTGATTTTCATTAAAATTTTTTCACTTTTAGGGGATGTTTCCCCCTCTTTAAAAAATCAGGTAAGTTTTCTCAGGCTCGTAGCCTTTGATGAGTAATACTAAACTTAACAAAATTTGTATATTTAGAATCAGCATTATAAGCCCATTCTTTTGATACATTTATTGACATCAAAGTTCCATTTTTAAAAGTTTCGCTTACTATTGAGCCGTATCGCTTTTTTTTTTTTTTTTTTTTTTTTTTTTTATTACGTATATGCTATTAAGTATATGAAGGGGTTATCCCCTTAGTCAATACCACGCTCTTTACGTTAAAAGTTAAAAAAAATTTTAATTCAAACACCCCTGAATCACTAAGGCCGTTTAATTAGAATAGATAGCTTTTTTGAAAGCACTAAAAAAACTGTAGCGTAAAGAGCGAGGTATTGAATTGGGGGAGAAACCCCTCATATACGTAATAATTTCTGTTTATTTTAAGTTCTAATGTTGCTTCTTACTTTCAGTTGAAAAAACTTGTTTTTTTTAATTTAATTTCTGATCGTTTTTTAAATAATGCTTGTAAATCCGGCGCCCCCTTCATAGAAATGTCCCTTATCCCAAAGAAACATCCTCCACGGAAAGATTATCCCGAGTAACCCCCTCCTCAATCCCCCCTCCCCCCACCAAAAAAAATTCTTCCTGAAAATGTCTGTATACTTCCCAATAACCAATACAATATGCAAGCAATGGGCAAAGTTCATAACTTGCAGCCCTTCCCCTGAGAACTGTGGGGGATTAAGTCATCGTAAAAGATATAATTATTAGATTTTCGACTATGCTGAACAAAATGGCTATCTCAAAATTTTAATTGGGTGACTTTGAGAAAAAAATGAGCGTGGGAGGGGGCCTATTTGCCCTCCATTTTTTTGGTCACTTAAAAAGGGCACTAGAACTTTTAATTTCCGTTCCAATGAGCCCTCTTACGATATTCTAGGACCACTGGGTCAATACGATTACCCCTGAGGAAAAAAAAAAAAAAAAAATAAGAACGCACCCGTGATCTTTCTTCTGGCAAAAAATGCAAAATTCCACATTTTTGTAGATAGGAGCTTGAAACCTCTACAGTAGGGTTCTCTGATACGCTGAATATGATGGTGTGAATTTCATTAAGGTTCTATAATTTTAGGGGGTCTTTCCCCCTTTTTTCGAATATCAGTCAAATTTTCTCAGCCACGTAACCTCTGATGGGTAAAATTAAACTTGATGAAACTTATATATTTGAAATCAAAATTAAAATCTGATTCTTTTTATGTATCTATTGGTACCAAAATTCCGGTTTTTAGAGTTTCGGTTACCATTGAGCCGGGTCCCTCCTTACTTACAGTTCGTTACCACGAACTGTTTGACAAAAAACAACCCATAACAATAGATTTCATGGATATACAAAGCCAGTTTGTGAAGGAGCTTCAATTAGTTTTAAGTTAGTTAACCTTTTTTTTCTTTTTTAACAAAAGTAAAGAGCAAAAATATGTCTAAGCTAGAGAAAAAAATAACAGACGTTTTAATTATTAATCAGCAAACAGCCTATACAAACAACTTTTAAAAAATGAAACCAATATTGAACTTATAAGTGGTTTCATAAGACATTTAATAGCCCTATTTGGGCAAGCAGGAGAGGGGGAGTTACCCTGTACATACCAGCATGGTATGTAGTTGCTGTCCCTGTAGTATTATTATTATTCTTTATTTATTTTTTCTTTCTTTTCTTTTCTCTCTTATTTTTCTTTCTTTCTTATTATAGTGAATTTAAATGACGTTATATGTATTATTTTTACCTGTTTCGCCCACGTCAACCGTTTGGTTTTGGGTGAATAATATTGATTTTTGTATTTGAACATCAAATAAAAACGAATAGAGATTAAATAAAAAGACATGTTTTTTTAACAAAAGTAAAGAGCGAAAATATGTCTAAGCTAGAGAAAAAAATAACAGACATTTGAATTATTAATCAGCAAAGAGCTATTACAAACAACTTTAAAAAAATGAAAACAACATTGAACTTGTAATTTACACAAAAATAAAACTAATATTCAACTAAAACTCAAAACGGACGGAAATGACAGAAATTACTTGACAGGACATAGGTTGGGATGACAATCCCCATGCCTTCTCAAGACTAGAACATAATTTGCACTTTACTGAAAAAAAAATGACTGTGGAATGTCAGTTTAATATACATATACTGATATATGTTCCTTAAAGTTTTAATAATTTTTATTTATTAAAGTTAATAAGTTGAAAACATTTAAAATCGTTTTTTTTAGTAAAGCGCCAATTATAAATATCATGATCAGAATTATAATTATAATTAGAATTGAAATTTAAATTGCCCAACTAGTACAAATACTAGCACAAATCACCATCAATGAAATTTAAAATAAATAACCGAATCAAACTCAAAACGACCAAAATTAACATGGGTAGGGCTGACAACCCCCATGCCTTCTCAACACCAGAACATAATTTGCACTTTACTGAAAAAAATGACTATGGGTTGTCAGTTTAATATACATTTTAATATACATTGAAAACATTTAACATCTTTTTTTTCAGTAAAGTGCCAATTATGTTCTGGTCTTGAGATGGCTTGGGGGCTGCCAGCCCTACTCATAATAATTTTTGCTCGTTTTGAGTTTGACTCGGTTATTTATTGCACGATTTCAATAAACAAAATGCATTTAAAATATTTTCACCTTATTAACTTTAATAAATAAGAAATTATTATTACTTTAAGGAACATATATCAGTATATGTATATTAAACTGACAATTCAAAGTCACTCTTTTTTCACTAAAGTGCAAGTTATGTTCCGGTCTTGAGAAGGCATGGGGATTGTCAGCTCTGCTCATGTTAATTTTTGCTCGTTTTGAGTTTAATTTATTGTAAATTTCATTGATGCTGATTTGTGCTAGTTTTACGCTTGGAAGACGACTTTCTCATTCATCTGTCAAGTAATTTCTGTTTGTTTTGAGTTTTAGTCGAATATTAGTTTTATTTTTGTGTAAATTATAAGTTCAATATTGGTTTCATTTTTTAAAAGTTGTTTGTTTGCTGATTAATAATTAAAATGTCTGTTATTTTTTTCTCTAGCTTAGACATATTTTCGCTCTTTACTTTTGTTAAAAAAAACATGTCTTTTTATTTAATCTCTCTTCGTTTTTTATTCATTTTTGTAAAAAAGGAAAACAAATTAAACACAAATTTATGTATAATAAATTTTAAATTAATGAATTATAACTAGAACTGAAATTTAAATTGCCTATGAGCTTTTAATTAACAAAAAAAAAACTGTTTTTGTAATAATAATCAAAATATTAATTTTTGTATTTTTCCGTACATTTGACTGAAGAGTAATAGAAGTTTCAATTTTGGTGCTAGGTGAACTCACCCTGAACATTAACCGTTGGAAATTCTATATGTGGAAAATGCCCCCCCCCCTAATGAAAACTTCAGCCACAAAAATCACACCAGCCCCCCCCCCCCCAACAATCTTGCAAAATGGTAAAATTCTCAGTTTAATAACTTCTTGTCGGTGGGTATCATTTTTCTTACCATAGCAATTTTGGTTTGTAATTGTTTTAGAGTCATATTTATTAGACCTTCTGACTAACTACAAATAAATGGCTTATGAAATTCACATTCGAAAGGAAGAAGAACATGAAAAGGCATTTAGGAAAGGCGTGGTGAGGGGCTAATTGCCATTCAAGTACTTATGGCCCTTTAAAAGAGCGAAATGGTTTATAATTTCGGTACTAGATGTGTTCTCCCAGAAAATTCCCTGACAAAAACTTCTCGCACGAAAGATTCTACCCATAAGCCCTTCACAAGTACCACCAACAAAATACCCCTGGCCCTCGAAATACCACCCCACCTATGAAATCGAGCTGCCAAAGGGAATTTCACGCAAAAAAAATAAATTAATTTTTCTTGTTATTACACTGAGAAAAATGCCAAATGTCATCAATGCTAGATAACTAAAAGAATATATATTTATACTGATTCTAAACATGGAAAGTTACATTGTTTTGAAAAGTACTCGTTGTAACAATTACTATAATTTTAGGAAAAGGAAAACTCACCATTTCGTGAGCCATTTCTTGAATGCGTATTTTTGTTTTGTTCCCAAGCATTATTTTGAACCAAAATCTAGTCTGTACAGAGGAGGCCTCGATTAGCTGAGAAAAATTATGAAAGATTAAGTAGGCTAGTTGACTTTAAGCTGTTAGGCTTACTGGTAACAGCTCCACCCTCCCCTGCATTTTAAAGTAGCTGAAAAGACAAGTATACAACAGTTTTGGCTCAAAGAAAATTGTTAGATGCTACATGAAGTCGGACCCCCTCCCCCTAAATTTTTTTTATCGGATCAACCTATTTTGCACCCGTGGATCCGCCCGTGGCCAGAAGTATATTTTAATCGTTAGTTACTGATTGTGTAGAGCAGGGAGGGCTAACTCGCAGGCCACATGTGACCGCATTTAATGCCCGCTGTGAACGTCCAAATATCACGAAACTGGTTTTTAATAAGTTTGAAACTTATTAGGGTTGTTTAATTAGAATAATAAGCTTTTTTAGTTCGAAGTGAAAAAAATAACCTTGAAGTAAAGAGCGAGGTATTGAGGAAGTACAAACCTTCTTAAATACCTAACAATCTCTATTCATTTTAAGTTTTAATGTTTCTCCTTACTTTCAGTTGAAAAAAACTTAATTTTTTTATTTAATTTTTGTCAAAATATTTTTTTTTATCAACATTTTGTGTTTTAGAGTTTTGGTTTCTAATGAGCCAAGTAGCTCCTTACTTACAGTTGTGAACCTGATGGTGTGATTTTCGTTCATATTGCTTGATTTTTTGAGGGTGCTTGAAAAACATACATTACAACTTTCCCTGTTTTTATTTTGTATAAAATAAAATATATAAAAAAATAAAATAAAATAAGTATAAACATATATTTATATCTATATTCGCCGCCTGTTTTTGTTTTTATTATAAAAGTATTCTAAGACCACAAATCCAAAACAATGGTCCATCGTTGTTTTCAAACCATATTCTTCTTTGAATGTCCTGTGGCGTAATTACAATGGTAATTGTTTCTTCTTTTCAATCTTTACATTTGTACTTGTTTGTTATAGCGCTTATGTCTATAAAAGCTAAGTAAAACCGGTTTCCATAGAGTTTGCGAATAGTATTGAATGAAATTTAAAATATAATGCAAATATAATACTTCAGAAACAAATTTGGTCTGCATGCAAAACGAGTTAGGTACAATGATCCTGCATGTTATTAAGTAAAAAAAAATTTCTAACTTCACACTGCCCAAATACTTTACCCCCCCCCCATCCCCTAATCTGCAAATATATAGCCTAAATTATATATTCCCCAAGGCTATTTTGGAATGTAGTTCTCCATACAGAATACAGAGAATAGTAGTTTAGTCCGGTTGCTTGGGTCGCTATTACATTGAAAGGGGATTGACCTTTCGAGTCCCAGCGAGGACAATGAACTAAAGAAAAAAAGAAAGAAAAAAAACGCCTTGAAAGAAAAAAACGCGTCTAACGTTTCGAGTTAAAAATAAAATGTCAAGAAGTATTTTGTGACAGTGATGTGCGCGTTGCCATTACGCAACATGTGCGCCGTCATTACGCCACGTGCGTTGAACTTACATAAAGTGTGCGCTGCCATTAAGTTAAAGAAAAAAAACGCTTTGAACGTTTCGACGAAAAATGAAATGTCAAAAAAGTATTATATGACAGTGATGTTTGCACTGTCATTACGTAATATGTTTTCTACCATTACGTAAGATGTGCACTGCCGTTAAGTTACAATCGGGGATTCCCACGGGTCCCGTCACAAGGTTATATAAAATTGCGTCATCGATATTACACCTGGTCACGGGAATCCTGGGTGTCTTCCAGAAAAAGAATAGACTCCGCGAAACGAGACAAATGGCGGTTGCTAGGGAAAATATTAGAACACCTGGGGGTGTCTTGGGAAGTCTACCAGCTAGGAACATGGCATGTTACAGGAATCCTATGGGAAACTGCCATGGGTGTCGTGACGTCACAGGGATTGACTTTAAAATCCTATGCTATTTTCCGATCTCTGCGTTTAAAAGCCCATGCTGTTTTCCTAGGGATGCGCCAGCAAGTGAGAGGGTGTGTTGTGGGATTTTTACCAGCTGGCCGGTAGAAACAGGGACCGCATTGCACAGGTGCGATTGATACTTGTGTATTATATATATAAGTGGATTAGTACATACACTTATTGTTACTTATGTATTATACCGATCACACTCCGATTAATCATATAAAAATACTGAAACACCTGGAATCCCGGGAATGTTGTCAGGGTATGGTGTCGGAATCTTGCCAGGTAGAAACACTGGACCGCTTGTATTCCAGGACTGCTTATATTCCGGGACTGCTTGAAATCCCATGTTAATCCGCTATGGGCCCGCTCAAAAGCAGACTGGAGATACTACTCCTCCTCCAGAAATATCCTCTAGACAATTCAATCCAGGCGAAACTTTATCCCGGACAATTGCTCTTAACTAATCCGTGCGTAAAATTGAGGCGGAAAAGAGAAAGCAAGACATATAAAAAGGATTTCATATAAGAATTCTGTCAATTTCCCCCAGTGTATAATTTCCCATGAAAGTTCACTCCCTGGAAACTTCCCTCCCCATGGAAAATTGCCCCGTGTTAATACCCACAGCAGAAAATCTGTCCCTCCCACCCGAAACTGTATGCCTACATCCCAATAAGAAATACAATGCGCAAATAATGGGCGAATTTTGTAACTTAAAGACCTTTGCGCTGGGGCTGTGGAGGGGGGTTAAGTTATACCCAGAGGCATAGTTATTGGGCCTTACAACTATGATGAACAAAATGGCTATCTCAAAATTTTAATCGGATAATTTTGGGAAAAGATGGGCTGCGGAAGGGACCTAGTTGCCCTCCAATTTATCGGTCACTTAAAAAGGGCACTAGAACTTTGAATTTCCGTTCGAATGAGGCCTCTCTCGATATTCTAGGACCACTGAGCCGATACGATCACCCCTGGAAAAAAAAACAAATAAACACGCATCCGTGATTTTCTTTCGGCAAAAAATACAAAATTCCACAATTTTTGCAGATAGGAGCTTGAAACCTATACAGGTTCTCTGATACGTTGAATCTGTTGATGAAACCTATAGAGTTCGCTGATACGTTGAATCTGATGGTGTGATTTTCATTAAGATCACTTGACTTTTAGGGGCTGTTTTCTTCTTTTTTCGAAAATCAGGAAAATTTTCTCAGACACATAAGCGTTGATGGGTAAAACTAGTCTTAATGAAGTTTACATATTTGAAATCAAACAGTTCGTGGTAACGAACTGTACGCAAGGAGCGACCCGGCTCAATGGTGACCGAAACTCTAAAAAACGGAATTTTGGTACCAATAGATACATCAAAAGAATCAAATTTTAATTCTGATTTAAAATATATAAGTTTCATCAAGTTTAGTCTTACCCATCAAAAGTTACGCCCCTGAGAAAATTTGGCTGATTTTCGAAAAAAGGGGGAAAGACCCCCTAAAAATTATAGAACATTAATGAAAATCACACCATCATATTCAGCGTATCAGAGAACCCTACTGTAGAGGTTTCAAACTCCTATCTACAAAAATGTGGAATTTTCCATATTTTGCCTGAAGAAAGATCACGGATGCGTGTTTATTTGTTTTTTTTTGTTTTTTTTCCCAGGGGTGATCGTATCGACCCAGTGGTCCTAGAATATAGTGGGAGGGCTCATTGGAACGGAAATTAGAATTTCTAGTGCCCTTTTTAAGTGACCAAAAAAATGGAGGGCAACTAGGCCCCCTTCCACGCTCATTTTTTTCCCAAATGCACCCGATCAAAATTTTGAGATAGTCATTTTGTTCAGCATGGTCGAAAATATTGTAACTATGTCTTTTAGGATGACTTAATCCCTCGAAGCCCCCAGGGGGAGGGCTGAAAGTTATGAACTTTACCCAATGTTAACATATAGTATTGGTTATTGGGACCCGGCTGAATGGTAACCGAAACTCTAGAAAACGGTATTTTGATACAAATAGATACTTCAAAAGAATTGCATTTTAATTCTGATTTCAAATATATAAGTTTCGTCAAGTTAAATCTTACCTATCAAACGTTACGCGCCTAAGAAAATTTGGCTGATTTTCGAAAAAGGGGGGAAAGACGCCCTAAAAATATAGAGCCTTAATGAAATGCACACTATCATATTCAGCGTATCAGAGAACCCTACTGTAGAAATTTCAAGTTCCCATCTACAAAAATGTGGAATTTTGCATTTTTTGCCAGAAGAAAGATCACGGGTGCGTGTTTATTTGTTTTTTTTCCCAGGGGTGATCTTATCGACCCAGTGGTCCTAGAATATCGTGGGAGAGCTCATTGGAATGGAAATTAAAAGTTCTATTGCCCTTTTTAATTGACTAGAAAAAATGGAGGGCAACTAGGCCCCCTCCCACGCTCATTTTTTCCCCAAAGTCACCTAACCAAAATTTTGAGATAGCCATTTTGTTCAGCATGTTCGAAAATATTATAAGTATGTCTTTTAGGATGACTTAATCCCCCGAAGTTCCCGGGAGGAGGGTTGAAAGTTATGAACTTTACCCAATGTTAACATGTAGTATTGGTTATTGGGAAGTATACAGTACAGACGTTTTCAGGGGGGATTTTTCCTGTTAGGGGGGGGGGGGGGGGGGGAGTCGATTGCTATATGGGAGGATCTATCCATGAAGGAAGTTTTCATGGGGGAAGGGAATTTGCTATGAAGGGGATACCGGACTTCCCAGCATTATTTACAAAAAGATCAAAAATTAAATGTATAAAAAAAGTTTTTCAGCTGCAACAGCAGCAACATCAAAACTTATAACGAGCAGAAAATATTATATATATGATTGGGTTCACCCCCTGTCACTACCTTAGTCTTTAATCCAAGGATTTTTTATAGATTTCATAAGAGCTATTTATCTAATTACTAGCTTGTGTTACTAAGTGGTCAGTTTTAAAGAATTAGAACAAAATCAAACGTTCGCCTAAAGAGCAAGGGATTCACTAGGGGGTAAGCCCCCTATTACACCCAATAAAAATTATGAATATAGAAGTTCGTTACGTAAGTTAACTCGTAAGTTACGTATATTTATTACTAATAAAAACGTTCGTAAATAAAATGAAACAAGTTTCGAGAAAGCCATTTAACCAAATAAAAGTAAATTAATTTGACATTTTTTTTTATTATTCATGTACTGTGAGCCAAGATCAAAACCTGCATTTATTCAAAAGCGTTCAAAAATTAAATAAAAAAAACAAGTTTTTTTAACTGAAAGTAAGGAGCGACATTAAAACTTAAAACGAACAAAAATTATTCCATATATTAAAGGGGCTGTCCCCTCTTCAACGCCTTGCTCTTTACGCTAAAGTTTGACTTTCTCACAACTCTATTTTTTTTTAAACAATAAAAAACTTTACCGTAATGAGCAAGGCGTTGAGGAGGGGACAGCCCCCTTCATATACGTAATAATTTCTGTTCGTTTTAAGTTTTAACGTCGTTCCTTACTTTCAGTTAAAAAAACTTGTTTTTTTTATTTAATCATAATATAAGGTGATTCTTTTGATATATCTACTTGTATCAAAATTCCGATTCAAGAGTTTCAGTTACTATTGAAGCGGGTCGCTCCTAACTTACAGTTCGTTATCATGAACTGTTTGATATAGGAAAGCCAAGGACTAAGGATATGGCTGCTAACAATAGATGGCTGCTAACATGAACAAACCTCTCATATCAATATCATAAAATTTCGTTGTGACCTCTTGGATTATGAAGATCATAATTGATTTGACCCTAATCTTTTGGACCTTTTTTAGGTTAATGCAACTACCAATTTTTTTTTTATGGGAGCCTAATACATATGCATGAATGCATGAAACTAAGAATATCGCTAATGCGCTAATGCGATATAACTATCGCTAATGCGATAGTTACCTTTATATTTGAAAATTATTTTTCCCCAGCATGAGAGTTCTGGATGAGGAATTTGGTGGTTTTCCCATCATTATCGAATACAATTGATTGCAGTTTAGGGATCAAAGAAATACAATTCTTTAATTCGATTTTCTGCCAGAACGGACGCATTTACTCTTGTCGAATGGAAGCAAGACTAAGTAAAAAAAAAAAATGGTTTAGAGTACAATACGTATTGGGAAAATTAATGCCAAATTTTTTCCATTATCTTCATTTATAGAAAAAAATTGATACATGTTTCTCGTCAAACAGTTGGTTAATTATATTTGGTTGTTAAGCGATTTGCTTTAAATAGTACTAAACGTTCTGTTTTTTTTTTCTTCATTTAACATTTTCTCATAAAGGCTTATAATCAGAGTCAATTAAATTCATTTTTACTTTGTGGCGGAAAATAGTTTTCAGCCATGTATTTTGTCGTTGCGTGATGACCAGAATATTTCAGAACGTAATAACTACACAAACTTGGTTACCAATTCATTTTTACTAAGAGTAGAAAAAGAAATCCACAAGAAAATGACGGAAAATTCTTTTCTATTATAGGACTGAAATAATGTGGAAATGGAATTGGTCTCGGGATTAATTATATTTAAAGAACCTCTCTGTTGGAAATCAACAAGCTTTAGGATTACAGTTAGACTATATTTTATTATATTCAAAATTATAGAACTTCAGGTAACTGACTATCAAATACGCAATTGGTTCTTTAAAGTAGGGCTAGTTAAGATTAACCACACAAACATTAAAAATCATTAAGTTTGTAAATGCTCTGAGACGAGGGGTTACATACTAATTATTTTATTTTTTTAATCGTTTCCGTTGCATTTTGTGGTAGTGGATTGGTTTTTATGCAAGTGGTTGCACACAATTTATAATGCAATGATTATAAAAATAACAGTTGTGGACTTAGTACAGAGTGATTATGTGAGTCACACTCAAAACTTAACTGTTTTATTATCCGACATCAGAAGTGGGGGAGACTTCTGACATAAGGGTATGATATTAGGGTGCTATCTTTTATTTCCACAAAAGCTTTCGATACACACTGGGATTCGTGCGTGCTGAAAAATCCCAGATATATGGACTGTGTGGTGTTCTACTCGAGGTTCTTTGGAGTCTGCGAAGAGATCATCCTCTCCCTGCAGCTGTCGATGGGTGGGTTTCCAGTGAGTATCTAGTAAATGCTGGAGCTCCTCAGGGCTCTAGCATAAGACTCCACCTTTTTCTGGTATGTATCAACGATATCATTAATCCTCTACATCATTTTACTGACGATATCAGGGTTCTTTCAGGTGTCCATGAACATGATGACCCTCTGTAATCTTCTCTGTCCCTAAAAGCAGGTCTCTTGCAGATAGAAAAATGGTCTGATGTCTGGATAGTCAAGTTGAATGCATCTAAGACCAAAGAACTACTAATGACATGATCGAAGATCTAGCTTGGACATTGTCCTTTTTCTGTATCTCTAAATAGGTTTACTTCCAGTGCGTGTCTAGTAAAGGCTGGAGCTTCTCAGGATAATATCATGGGCCTCTTTGCCTTTTCTGGTATATATCAGTGAAGAAGGGAATAATATATTTAATCCTCTTCATCATTTTGCTGACGATACCAAAGTTCTTTCAGCTGTTCTTGAACATGGGGCCCCTCTGCAATAATCTCTGTCCTTACAATTGGAACTCTTGCAGATAGAAAGGGGTCTGATGCCTGGATAGTCAACTTCAATGCATCCAAGCCTAAAGAACTACTAATCCCATGATCGAATGTCTAGCTTGGACCTCCCGGTCTTATCTGCAAAGGCGAAGCTATCAAGAGAGTCGGCGAACATCGTCGTTTGGGAGTTCACGTCTCCTCATACCTCTCTTGTAACGTACACCTCAATCGGGTTAGTTTCTCATGCATGAGACATCTGGATGTGATCTTTTTCTCTAGGGACATGTTACTATCTATCTGTATGTCATGCAATAGGTCTATTGCCGAATATTGATGCCCGCTTTTTACAGGAGTTCCTAGAACACTACCGGTAACATTCCAGAGGATAGCGACGAAGACCACACTGCCTTTCCATCACAAACAACAAAAGTACGAAGAACAAAAGGGAACCACTTTTTTGGTTTTATTGGTCGCATGTTGTTGTGAGTCTTTTTTTCTTTTATATATTTTTGTCTTGCTGAGGACGGCCCTTGGACATAGGGCCGAAATATTCATTCAAATTATCTCCACTGTCTTACAAAAAGATTTCCCTATTGTTCTTCGTACTTTTGTTGTTTCCAGAGGATCCAAAATAGAGCCTCAATGGCGAACTGTAGAACTGATCAGGGACCCTTACAACCTCTAGGCGAGGCATTTGATGTGGGGTCATGAGTAGAAGTGACCCTAAAGGTACAGAACGAACCACGTGGTTTATGGTCCTAATATGGGCATAGCCTCCCAAGGTAGAACACGTGGTTAATGGGGTCAATGACCTAAATTTCACAACAACAACAACGACCTTGACATTCGCTGAGAGCGTGCACTTACAACAACAACAACATCGACCTTGGAACACCTGTGCTGTCGACCTCAATTCACCTATCGTGAATCAATAATTCCCCTTAGAAACAACAAATTAATTTCCCTTTCTTGACAGATCAATCAATCAATGACATCATCTATCAGACTTTAAAAATTTTCGCCTAGAAACGATTCTCCAGGAATAGATCCAAGTCATTATTGTCTTTACCTCGGAAACAACTCTTTTGGTCGAACTCCAAAGGATATTAATAACCAAAGGCCATGGAAACAATTAGGCAAGAAGCATCTTAGCGATGAATTGTTTTAGCGCGCGAAAAGGTTTCATATTAATTTGAAATGCGTTAGCGCAGAGATGCCAATAACAAAGGAACACGCTGAATTTACGTTTAGGGATTATTTGGGCGAAACCGTTTTAGACAGGTTATGGAACTATTTCGGCGAAACGGTTAGAGACATTTTAAAAGATGATTTTAGGAAAGATTTTAGAAGAGAATTTAATGGTGAAACTCTGTGGTCGTTATAATACACAAGTTTCATTTGAACAGTGTTGTGAGGTCCTCTAACCCAACCCCAAAGGGTTCCAATCCTCCTACCCCAACCCCGAAGGAAGCCCCCGGTCCTCAAAAGCCCCCAAGCTCCCAAAGGCCCTCCACCGGTCCCCAAATGTCCTCCAGGCCCCCAACTGTCCCCCCGGACCCTCAAAGGCCCCCCAAGCTCCCAAAGGGCCACCGGCGCCCCCAAAGGCCCACCCAGACCCCCAAAGGCCATCCCCGGGCCCCCCAAAGGCCCATCGAGCTCCCAAAGGGCCACCGGGGTCCCAAAGGCCCTCCACCGGCCCCCAACTGCCCCAAATGCCCTCCCATGGTCCTCAAAGGTCCCCCGGGCTCCCAAAGGCCCACCCGCCCCCCAAAGGCCCACCACCGGACCCAAATGTCCCCCAGGCACCCAAAAGCCCACCCAGACCCCCAAATGCCATCCCCGGACCCCAAAGCCCAACCCCCGGTCCCCAAAGGTCCCCCCCAGCACCCAAACGACCACCCGCCCACAAGGGACCCACACACCCTCAAACGCACTCCCCCAGCACCCGTCTTTCGTTGATGTGAGTTGTCTGAAACCTATGATTTGGGATGTGTAGTTTGCTACTTCAGGCTTTTCTGAGCAGGATTTCTTAGCCATTCGTAGGTGTGTGTTGACTGAAACCAATACTTTGGGATGAGTAGTTTGCTATTTCAGGCTTTTATGAGCTAGGTTTCTTAGCAATTCGTTGGGGTGGGTTGAGTGAAACTTATGATTTGGGATATGTAGTTTGCTTTTTGGACTTCTCTGAGTTGGATTTCTTAGTCTTTCATAGGTGTGTGGTGTCTGAAACCTATGATTTGGGATGTGTAGTTTGCTATTTTCGACTTTTCTGAGCTGGATTTCTTAGCCTTTCATAGGTATGCGTTGTCAGAAAATTATGATTTGGGATGTATAGTTTGCTATTTCAGGCTTTTCTGAGCTAAGGTTTTCTAGTATTTCGTAGGTGAATGTTGTCGGAAACCAATAGTTTGGGATGAATAGTTTGCTATTTTTGACTTTTCTGAGCTAGGTTTCTTAGTCTTTCGTTGGTGTTTGCTGACTGAAACCGATGATTTGGGATATTTAGTTTGCTATTTTTGACTTTTCTGAGCTGGATTTCTTAGTCTTTCATTGGTGTGTGTTGTATGAAACCTATGATTTGGGGTGGATGGATTGCTACTTTTGACTTTTCTGAGCTGGATTTCTTAGCCTTTCATAGGTGTTTGTTGTCTGAAACCTATAGTTTGGGATGACTAGTTTGCTATTTTTGACTTTTCTGAGCTAGGTTTCTTAGCCGTTCATAGGTGAGTGTTGTCTGAAACCTATGATTTGGGATATGTAATTTGCTATTTCCGACTTTTCATAACCGGATTTCTTAGTCTTTCTGAGGTGTTTGGTGTCTGAAACCTATGATTTGGGTTGTGTGTGTTGATATTTTTTTTACTTTTCTGAGCTGGATTTCTTAGCCATTCGTAGGTGTGTTTTGACTGAAACATATGATTTGGGATGGTTAATTTGCTATTTTTGACTTTTTTGAGCTAGATTTCTTAACCTATCATATGTTTGCCCTTTCAGAAAATTATGATTTGGGAGGTATAGTTTGCTTTTTGGACTTTTCAGAGCTAGGATTCTTAGTCACTCATAGGTGTTTGTTGTCTGAAACTTCGAGTTTGGGATGAGTAGTTGGCTATTTCAGACTTTTCTGAGCTAAGGTTTCTTAGTATTTCATAGGTGAATGCTGTCTGAAACTTATGATTTGGGATATGTAAATTACTATTTCGGGCTTTTCTGAGTTAGATTTCTTAGTCTTTCATAGGTGTGTAGTGTCTGAAACCTATGATTTGGGATGTGTAGTTTGATATTTTCGACTTTTCTGAGCTAGGTTTTTAGCCTTTCATAGGTATGTGTTGTCAGAACATTATGATTTGGGATGTGTGGGTTGCTATTTCAGGCTTTTCTGAGCAGGATTTCTTAGCCATTCGTAGGTGTGTGTTGACTGAAACCTATGATTTGGGATGGTTAATTTGCTATTTTTGACTTTTCTGAGCTAGATTTCTTAGCCTTTCACAGGTGTGTTCTTTCAGAAAATTATGATTTGGGAGGTATAGTTTGCTTTTTGGACTTTTCATAGCTAGGATTCTTAGTCACTCATAGGTGTTTGTTGTCTGAAACTTCAAGTTTGGGATGAGTAGTTGGCTATTTCAGACTTTTCTGAGCTAAGGTTTCTTAGTATTTCGTAGGTGAATGCTATCTGAAACTTATGATTTGGGATATGTAAATTACTATTTCGGGCTTTTCTGAGTTGGATTTCTTAGTCTTTCATAGGTGTGTGATGTCTGAAACCTATGATTTGGGATGTGTAGTTTGCTATTTTCGACTTTTCTGAGCTAGGTTTCTTAGCCTTTCATAGGTATGTGTTGTCAGAAAATTATGATTTGGGATGTGTAGTTTCCTATTTCAGGCTTTTCTGAGCTAAGGTTTCTTAGCCTTTCATAGGTGTGTCCTTTCAGAAAATTATGATTTGGGAGGTATAGTTTGCTTTTTGGACTTTTCATAGCTAGGATTCTTAGTCACTCATAGGTGTTTGTTGTCTGAAACTTCGAGTTTGGGATAAGTAGTTGGATATTTCAAACTTTTCTGAGCTAAGGTTTCTTAGTATTAATTAGGTGAATGATGTATGAAACTAATGAGTTGGGATATGTAAATTTCTAGTTCGGTATTTTATGAGATTGATGTATTATTCTTTACTTTGTGTGTTATGTCTGAAAAATATGATTTGTGATTTTTAGTTTGCTCTTTTCTTCTTTTATGAGATAGTTTTCTTAGACTTTCATAGGTATGTGTTGTCAGAAAATTATGATTTGGGATGTGTAGTTTGCTATTTCAGGCTTTTCTGAGCTAAGGTTTTATAGTATTTCATAGGTGAATGTTGTCTGAAACCTATAGTTTGGGATGAGTAGTTTGCTATTTTTGTCTTTTCTGAGCTAGGTTTCTTAGTCTTTCGTTGGTGTGTGTTGACTGAAACCTATGATTTGGGATACGTAGTTTGCTATTTTTGACTTTTTTGAGCTGGGTTTCTTAGTCTTTCGTTGGTGTGTGTTGACTGAAACCTATGATTGTGATGTGTGGTTTGCTATTTTTGTCTTTTCTGAGCTAGGTTTCTTAGCCGTTCATATGTGTGTTTTGTCTGAAAATTATGATTTGGGATGTGTAGATTGCTAGTTTAAAATTTCATATATATGATTATTATTCAGTAATATTAGTTTGTTGTCTGAAACATCTACTTCGGGATGAGTAGTTTAACTATTTCAGGCTTTTCTGAGCTAAGGTTTCTTAGTCTTTCATAGGTGAATGAGTGTTGTCTGAAACCTATGATTTGGGATTTGTGAATTACTATTTCGGGCTTTTCTGAGTGGGATTTCTTAGTATTTCCTAGGTGTGTGTTGTCTGAAACCTATGATTTGGGGTGGGTGGATTGCTACTTTTGACTTTTCTGAGCTGAATTTCTTAGCCTTTCATAGGTGTTTGTTGTCTGAAACCTATAGTTTGGGATGACTAGTTTGCTATTTTTGACTTTTCTGAGCTAGGTTTCTTAGCCGTTCTTAGGTGAGTGTTGTCTGAAACCTATGATTTGGGATATGTAAATTACTATTTCGGGCTTTTCTAATCTCGATTTCGTAGTCTTTCACAGGTTTGTGCTTTCTGAAACCTATGATTTGGGATGTGTGGTTTGCTTTTTTTTTACTTTTCCGAGCTGGATTTCTTAGCCATTCATAGGTTAGTTCTGTCTGAAACTTGTTTTTTGAGATGGTTAATTTGCTATTTCTGGCTTTTATTAGCTAGGTTTCATAGCCTTTCATAGGTGTGTGTTGTCAGAAAATTACGATTTGGGATGTGTAGTTTTCTATTTGAACTTTTCAGAGCTAGGATTCTTAGTCCATCATTGGTGTTTGTTGTCTGAAACCAATAGTTTGGGATGACTAGCTTGCTATTTCAGAATTGTTCATTTTGAATTTCTGTTATTAAATGCAAGAGTTGGAAAATTAGGGTCTTAGTCCACCAGCTCAGTATTAGGGTCCCAGTCCACCAGCCGGAACGGTGGAAATTCACTAGCTCAGAATTGGGGTCTTAGTCCACCAGCCTGAATGGTGGAAATCCACTAGCTCAATATTGGGGTCTCAGTCAACCAGCCTAAATGGTGGAAATTCACTAACTCAGAATTAGGGTCTTAGTCCACCAGCCCGAATGGTGGAACTTCACTAGCTCAGAATTGGGGTCTTAGTCCAACCAGACTGAATGTTTGAAATTCACATTAAACTACACAAAAAATTACACACACACACAACATATTACACAATCTTAACCAAAAATACACACACACACACAAAAAATTACACACACACACACACATAAACAAATACATACACACACCAAAACAAACAAACATACGACGAAAAATACACACACACACACACAAACTAATACACACACACACACACACACAAAATAACAAAAGAAACCGACAACGTACAGGCAAACAAACACTAACATTCACACAAAAACGTACACACACACACACACACAAAAAAAACTTTCACACACACAAAAACAAGAAAAATCACACACACACACCAAAAAATAAAAAAAAAAAAAAACATAAAAAAAATCACACACGCACACAAAAACAAAAAAAAGTAAAAAAAAAAAAGTCAAACACACACGCACAAAAAATTACACACACACACACACACACACACAAAAATAAACAAACACACACGACAAAATTCACACACACGCAAAAAATTAAACACACAAAAACAAACACGCACACACACACACACACACACAAAAACTTACACAAGCACTCTAAAACTAACAATAACACAAAAACTTACATCCACAAAAAAAATAAAAAACACAAAAAAAAATTACAAACACACACAAACGCAAAAACACACACACAAACTCCAAAAATTACACACACACAAAAACTTACACACACACACACACAAACTTACACATGAACACAAAAAAACTCACACACACACACGCACAAAAACTTACACACACACACACACAGACACAAAACAAACACACACACACACCAAAACTTACACACACACTCCAAAACTTACACACACAAAAACTTACACATGCACACGAAAACTTACACACACACACACGAAAACATACACACACACTACAAAAATTACACACACACACACACACACAAAATTACACACACACACACACACAAACTAACACACACACACACACACACACACACAAAAACAAACACATGTACAAGAGAAATAACAACCAGACACAAACAAACAACCAAACAAAAACTTACACACACACACACACACAAAACTTACAAACACAAACAAACACTAACAAACAAACACAAACGACAAAAAATAAACACAAACACAAAATTACACACACACACACACACACACACACACAAAACTTACACATGAACACAAAAAACTCACACACACACGCACAAAAACTACACACACACACACACACACAAAACTTACACACACACACACACGAAAACTTACACACACACACAAAAAATTACACACAAACAAAATTACAAATACAAACAAACACACACACACAAAAAATTACACACACACACACACACAAAAAACATAAAACAAAAAAATAATACACACACACACACACACACACACACACACACACACACACACACACACACACACACACACAAACAAACACAAACAAAAACAAAAAAAAACAAAAAACGAAATAGAATCGAAAAACACACAAAACACAAACACAAATATTTAATACAACACAAATATATCAATTAAACTAAAAATATATATTACATGAACACAAAAACTTACACTCACGCACACAAAACTTACATATACGCACAAAAACTTACACACACACACACACAAAAACAAACTTAAACACACACAAAAACTTACACAAACTCACAAAAACTTACACACACACACAAAAACTTACATACACACAAACACACACAAAAAAAAATACACATGCAAAAGAAAAAATAAATGCTCACAAAAACATATTAACAAAAACACTAAAAAATGAAAAAAAACTAAAAATATTTCTATAACTTAATATGAGACACACAAAAACTTACACACACACACACACAAAAACATAAACCCGAACGCAAAAAAATAAAAACACACACACACAAACAAACTCACACAAAAACTAACACACACACACACACACACACACACAAAAACAAAAAAACACTCTCAAAAAATAACAAAAACAAAAACAAAAAATTAAAAACACACACTAAAACATACGCACACAAAAACAATTAAACACACGCACAACCACTTACACACACAAAAAAACTTACACACACGCAAAAAAACTCACACACACACACACACACAAAAACTTATGCATACACACGAAAACTACCATATCACAGTTACATTGTCTTAATTTTTCAAATTTCATTTTGAATTTCTATCGTGAAATGCAAGAGTTGGAATATTTCAGTAGTGACTTGCTGTGCTTTACCTTCTCACAGTTACATTCTCATGATTTTTCGAAGTTCATTTTGAATTTCTGTCATGAAATGCAAGAGTTGGAAAATTGGGGTCTTAGTCCAACAGCTCAGTATTGGGGACCCGGTCCACCAGCCTGAACGCTGGAAATTCACTACCTCAGAATTGGGGTCATAGCCCACCAGCCTGAATGGTGGAAATCCACTAGCTCAATATTGGGGTCTCAGTCCACCAGCCTGAATGGTGGACATCCACTCGCTCAGACTTAGGATCATAGTCCACCAGCCTGAATGTTGGAAAATTCACTATCTCAGAATTGGGGTCTTAGTCCACCAACCTGAATGGTTGAAAGTCACATTAGACGAGGTTACGTGTGCAAACACATAGAGAGAGAGACGACTAACACACAGGGACAACACACACACACAGAGACGACACCTAACCTTTTCCGGTGAGTATGGTTAGGTTAGGTTAGGCTAGATTAAGTTGGGTTAGGTTAAGTTAGGTTAGGTTAGCCCACGTACGCTTCACTTAGGTTAGCTTAGGTTAGGTGAGAGACAGGCAAAAAGTTAGGTGTATGAGTAGGTTAGGTTAGGTTAAATTAGGTTAGGTTAGGTTAGTTAGGTTAGGCTAGGTTAGCCTACGTACGCGCGCGTACGTAGGCTAACCTAGCCTAACCTAACTTAACCTAACCTAACTTAATCTAACCTAACCTAACCTAATCATACACCTAACTTTTGCCTGTCTCTCACCTAACCTAAGCTAGCCTAAGTGAAGCGTACGTGGGCTAACCTAACCTAACTTAACCTAACCTAACTTAATCTAGCCTAACCTAACCTAACCATACTCACCGGAAAAGGTTAGGTGTCGTCTCTTTGTGTGTGTGTTGTCCCTGTGTGTTAGTCGTCTCTCTCTGTTTGTGTGTGCGCACGTAACCTCGTCTAATGTGAATTTCACCCATTCAGGTTGGTGGACTAAGACACCAATTCTGAGCTAGTGAATTTCCACCATTCAGGCTGGTGGACTATGACCCTAATACTGAGCTAGTGAATTTCCACCATTCAGGCTGGTGGACTGAGACCCCAATAGTGAGCTAGTGGATTTTCACCATTCAGGCTGGTGGGCTATGACCCCAATTCTGAGCTAGTGAATTTCCACCGTTCAGGCTGGTGGACTGGGTCCCCAATACTGAGCTGGTGGACTAAGACCCCAATTTTCCAACTCTTGCATTTCATGACAGAAATTCAAAATGGACTTCGAAAAATCAAGAGAATGTAACTGTGAGAATGTAAAGCACAGCAACTCAATCCTGAAATATTTCGACTCTTGCATTTCATAAAAGAAATTTAAAATTAAATTTTAAAAAATAAGACATTATAACTGTGATATGGCTGTTTTCATGTGTGTGCCGAAGGGTTCGTGTGTGTGTGTAATGTGTTGTGCGTGTGTGGAATTTTTTGTGTGTGTGTAATTTTTGTGCGTGTGTTTTAGTTTTTGTGTGTGTGTTTGTTTTTGTGTGTGTGTTTGTTTTTGTGTGTGTGTGTGTTAGTGTTTGTGTGTGTGTGTTTGTTTTAGTGTGTGTGTGTGTGTTTGTTAGTTTGTGTGTGTGTTAGTTTTTGTGTGTGTGTGTGTGTAATTTTGGGAGTGTGTATTTAAGTTTTTGTGTGTGTGTGTGTGTAAGTTTTTGTGTGTCTAAGATCTTGTGTGTGATAGTTTTTACGTGTGTGTGTAAGTTTTAGTATGTGTGTGAATAATTTTTTGTGTGAATGTAAGTTTTAGTGTGCATGTGTAATTTGTTGTGTGTGTGTGTGTTTGTTTGTGTGTGCAAGTTTTGGAGTGTGTGTGTAAGTTTTCGTGTGTGTGTGTGTATGTTTTTGTGTGTGTGTTTGTTTGGTTTTGTGAGTGTTAGTTTTTTTTTGTGTGTGTGTGTAACTTTTTGTGTGCTTGTAAGTTTTTGTGTGCATGTAAGTTTTTGCGTGTGGGTGTAATTTTTTGTTTGTGTGTGTAATTTATTGTGGGTCTAAGCTATTTTGTGTGGATATAAGTTTTTTTTGTGTGTGTGTAATTGTTTTGGTGTACTGTTTTTTGTCTGGGTGTGTGTGTTTTTGTTTTTGTTTCTGTGTGTGTTGGTTTGTTTTGGTGTGTTTGTGTGTTTGAGTTTGTGGTTGTGTGGATGCATATGTGTGTGTTTGTCTGTCTAAGTTTGTATGTGTGTATTAGTTTTCATGTGTGTGTGTTTGTAAGTTTTTGTGTGTGTGTGTGTGTGTAAGTTTTTGTGCGTGTGTGTTTGAGTTTTTTGTTGTCATTTTTTTTTTGTGTGTGTGTAGGTGTGGGGGTGTTTTGTAGTGGGTTTGTTTTTGTATTAGGTTGCGTGTGTGTGTGTGAGTGATCGTGTGTGTGTGTGTGTGTGTAAGTTTTGTGTGTGTGTGTGTGTGTATTTTTTTTTGATCATTAAATTTTTTTAGATAAGTAAATATTTATTTATCTGTTTAAAGTTTTTGTGTGTGTGTGTGTGTGTGTGTGTAAGTTGTGTGTGTGAGGTTTGTGTTTAGTTTGTGTGTGTGTGTGTGTGTAATTTTAGACGTGTGTGTGTATTAGTTCGTGTGTGTGTGTGTATTTATTATTGTGCATTTGTTATTTTTTTTGTTTGTGTAATTTTTGGCGTGTGTGTGTAAGTTTTAGTGTGTGTGTGTGTAAGTTTTTTGTGTTTTTGTGTGTGTTTAATATATTTTGCTTTTGTGTGTGTGAGTTTTTTTTGGTGGCTTGTTTAAGTTTTTGTGTGTGTGTGTGTGTGTGTGTGTGTAATTGTGGGCGTGGTTGTAATTTTTTTCGTGTGTGTGTGAGTGTTCGCGATTGTGTGTGTTAAATAGTATTTATTTTTTTCTTGTTTAAGTTGTTTTTTGCCGTTAAGTGAATTTGTTCATGTAATTTATATCGTGCTTGTGTATGTTTTTGTGTGTATGTGTGTGCGTTTAATTTTTTTTGTGTGTAAGTTTTGGAGTGTGTGTGTATTTTTTAGTGTGTGTGTGTTTAAGTTGTGGGTGTGTGTGTGTGTGTGTGTAAGTTTTTGTGCATGTGTGTGTGAGTTTTTTTGTGTTAATGTGTAAGTTTTTGTGTGCGTGTGTGTGTGTTTGTATTTTTTTTTGTGTGTTTTTGTTTTTGTGTGTGCTTGTGTGTTTTCTTGTGTGTGTGGGTGTTTTAGTTTTGTGTGTGTGTGTGTGTGTGTGTGTATTTTGTTTTTTTAATTTTTTTTTTTGTGTGCATTTTATTTTTCGTGTTAATGTGTAATTTTGTTTATGTGTGTTTGTGTGTTAGTTTTTGTGTGTGTTTGTGTGTAAGTTTGATCGTGTGTGTGTAAGTTTTGGTGTGTGTGTGTCAGTTTTATTGTGTGTGTGTGTGTAAGTTTTTGTGTGTGTGTGTCAGTTTTTGTGCGTGTGTGTAAGTTTTTGTGTGTGTGTAAGTTTCTGTGTCGTCTAATTTGAATTTCAACCATTCAGGCTGGTGGACTAAGACCCCAATTCTGAGCTAGTGAATTTCCACCATTCGGGCTGGTGGACTAAGACCCTAATTCTGAGTTAGTGAATTTCCACCATTTAGGCTGGTGGACTGAGACCCCAATATTGAGCAAGTGGATTTCCACCATTCAGGCTGGTAGACTAAGACCCCAATTTTGAGCTAGTGAATTTCCACCGTTCAGGCTGGTGGACTAGGACCCTAATACTGAGCTGGTGGACTAAGACCATAATTTTCCAACTCTTGCATTTCATGACAGAAATTCAAAATGAACTTCGAAAAATCAATAGAATGTAACTGTGAGAAGGTAAAGCACAGCAAGTCACTACTGAAATATTCCAAATCTTGCATTTCACGATAGAAATTCAAAATGAAATTTGAAAAATTAAGACAATGTAACTGTGATATTCTTGTTTTCTTGTGTGTGAATAAGTTTTCGTGTGTGTGTGTGTGTTAGTTTTTGTGCGTGTGTGTGAGTTTTTGTGTGAGTGTTTGTTTTTGTGTGTGTGTGTAAGTTTTTGTGTGTGTGTTTGTTTTTTTTTGTGTGTGTTAGTTTTTGTGTGTGTGTGTGTATGTTTGTTCATGTGTGTGTATGTTGTGTGTGTTTGTTTGCGTTTTTTAGTTTTTGTTTGTGTAAGTTTTTGTGTGTGTGTGTGTGTGTATTTTTGTTCGCGTGTTTTTTAGTTTTTGTGTGTGTGTGTGTGTGTATTATTGTGTTTGTCTTTTATATAGCGTGTGTAATATTTTTCGTGTGTGTGTATTTTTTCATGTTTGTGTGTATATTTTTTTGTGTTCTGGTTATTTTTATAGTGAATGTGTTATTGTTTGTGTGTGTGTGTTTGTTTTTCTTTTGGGGTTTGTGTGTTTTATTTTTTTTTTGTTCTTGTTATTGTGTTCGTGTGTGTTAGTTTTGGCGTGTGTTTGTAAGTTTTCGTGTGTGTGTGTGTTAGTTTTGTGTATGTGTGTGTTTTTGTGTAATTTTGTTTGCGTGTGTGTGTGTGAGTGTTTTTGTGTTTATTTTTAAGTTTGTGTGTGTGTGTGTGTGTAAGTTTTTGTGTGTGTGTTAGTTTTTGTGTGTGTGTGTGTAAGTTTTCGTGTGTATGTGTGTGTAAGTTTTGTGTGTGTGTGTGTGTAAGTTTTTGTGTGCATTTAAGTTTTTGTGTGCTTGTAATTTTTCGTGTGCTTGTGTAAGTTTTTGTGTGTGTGTGTGTGTGTGTGCGTGTAAGTTTTTGTGTTTGTATGTTTTTGAGTGTTTGTTTGAGTTTTCGTGTGTTTTTGTTTTAGTTTGTGTGTGTGTGTGTGTGTGTTTGTAAGTTTTTTTGTTTGTGTGTGTAAGTTTTTTTTTGTTAATGTGTAATTTTTTGTGTGAGTGTGTGTGTGTGTGTTATTTTGTGTGTGTGTTTAATTGTTGGTGTGTGTGTGTGAGTGTTCGTGTTTGTGTGTGTGTGTGTAAGTTTTGTGTGTGTGTGTGTGTGTGTAATTTTTTTGTTTATTTTTAGTTTTCGTGTGCATTTGTTAGTTTGTGTGTGTGTGAGTGTGTAAGTTTTTGTGTGTGTGTGTGTGTAATTTTCGTCGTGTGTGTTTTTGTTTTTGTGTGTGTGTGTATGTTTTCATGTGTGTGTGTATTTGTGTTTGTGTGTGTGTGTGTAAGTTTTTGTGTGTGTGTGTAAGTTTTTGCGTGTGTGTAAGTTTTTGTGTCATCTAATGTGAATTTCAACCATTAAGGCTGGTGGACTAAGACACCAATTCTGAGCTAGTGAATTTCCACCATTTGGGCTGGTGGACTAAGACCTTAATTCTGAGTTAGTGAATTTCCACCATTCAGGCTGGTGGACTGAGACCCCAATATTGAGCTAGTGGATTTCCACCATTCAGGCTGGTGGACTAAGACCCCAATTCTGAGCTAGTGAATTTCCACCGTTCAGGCTGGTGGACTGGGACCCTAATACTGAGCTGGTGGACTAAGACCCTAATTTTCCAACTCTTGCATTTCATGACAGAAATTCAAAATGAACAAGCCTGAAATATCAAACTAGTCACCCCAAACTATTGGTTTCAGACAACAAACACCAATGATGGACTAAGAATCCTAGCTCTGAAAAGTTCAAATAGCAAACTACACATCCCAAATCGTAATTTTCTGACAACACACACCTATGAGAGGCTATGAAACCTAGCTAATAAAAGCCGGAAATAGCAAATTAACCATCTCAAATCACAAGTTTCAGACATCACTCACCTATGAACGGCTAAGAAATCCAGCTCGGAAAAGTAAAAAAATAGCAACCCACACATCCCAAATCATAGGTTTCAGACAACACATACCTATGAAAGACTAAGAAATCTAACTCAGAAAAGCCCGAAATAGTAATTTACATATCCCAAATCCTAGGTTTCAGACAACACTCACCTAAAAACGGCTAAGAAACCTAGCTCAGAAAAGTCAAAAATAGCAAACTAGTCATCCCAAACTATAGGTTTCAGAAAACAAACACCTATGAAAGGATAAGAAATTCAACTCAGAAAAGTCAAAAGTAGCAATCCACCCATCCCAAATCATAGGTTTCAGACAACACACACCTATGAAAGACTAAGAAATCCAACTCAGAAAAGCCCGAAATTGTAATTTACATATCCCAAATCATTGGTTTCAGATAACATTCACCTATGAAAGACTAAGAAACCTTAGCTCAGAAAAGCCTGAAATAGTGATACTACTCATCCCAAACTAGAAGTTTCAGACAACAAACGCCTATGACGGCCTAAGAATCATAGCTCTGAAAAGTTCAAATAGCAAACTACACATCCCAAATCTTAATTTTCTGACAACACATACCTATGAACGGCTAAGAAATCTAGATCATAAAATAAAAAAATAGAAAACAACTCATTCCAATCATATGTTTCAGTCAACACATACCAACGAAAGACTAATAAACCTAGCTCAGAAAAGTCAAAAATACCAAACTACTCATCCCAAACTACTGGTTTCAGACAACATTCACCTACGAAATACTAGAAAACCTTAGCTCAGAAAAGCCTGAAATAGCAAACTACACATCCCAAATCATAATTTTCTAACAACACATACCTATGAAAGGCTAAGAAACCTAGCTCAGAAAAGTCAAAAATAGCAAACTACATATCCCAAATCATAGGTTTCAGACACCACATACCTATGAAAGACCAAGAAATCAAACTCAAAAAAGCCCTAAATAGTAATTTACATATCTCACATCATTAGTTTCAGATAACATTCACCTACGAAATACTAAGAAACCTTAGCTCAGAAAAGTCTGAAATAACCAACTACTCATCCCAAACTTGAAGTTTCAGACAACAAACACCTATGAGTGACTAAGAATCCTAGCTATGAAAAGTCCAAAAAGCAAACTATACCTCCCAAATCATAATTTTCTGAAAGAACACACCTATGAAAGGCTAAGAAATCTAGCTCAGAAAAGTCAAAAATAGCAAATTAACCATCCCAAATCATAGGTTTCAGTCAACACACACCTACGAATGGCTAAGAAATCATGCTCAGAAAAGCCTGAAATATCAACCCAAACATCCCAAATAATACTGTTCTGACAACACATCCCTATTAAAGTATAATAAAACTATCTCATAAAATTCTAAAATATCAAACTAAAAATCCCAAATCATAGGTTTCAGAAACTAAACACCTATGAAAGACTAAGAAATCTAACTCAGAAAAGCCCGAAATAGTAATTTACATATCCCAAATCATAAGTTTCAGACAGCATTCACCTATGAAATACTAAGAAACCTTAGCTCAGAAAAGTCTGAAATAGCCAACTACTCATCCCAAACTCGAAGTTTCAGACAACAAACACCTATGAGTGACTAAGAATCCTAGCTCTGAAAAGTCCAAAAAGCAAACTATACCTCCCAAATCATAATTTTCTGAAAGGACACACCTATGAAAGGCTAAGAAATCTAGCTCAGAAAAGTCAAAAATAGCAAATTAACCATCCCAAATCATAGGTTTCAGTCAAAAATAGCAACCCACACATCCCAAATCATAGGTTTCAGACAACACATACCTATGAAAGACTAAGAAATCTAGCTTAGAAAAGCCCGAAATAGTAATTTACATATCCCAAATCCTAGGTTTCAGACAACACTCACCTAAGAACGGCTAAGAAACCTAGCTCAGAAAAGTCAAAAATAGCAAACTAGTCATCCCAAACTATAGGTTTCAGACAACAAACACCTATGAAAGGCTAAGAAATTGAGCTCAGAAAAGTCAAAAGTAGCAATCCACCCATCCCAAATCATAGGTTTCATACAACACACACCTATGAAAGACTAAGAAATCCAGCTCAGAAAAGTAAAAAATAGAAAACTAAATATCCAAAATAATCGGTTTCAGTCAGCAAACACCAAAGAAACACTAATAAACCTAGCTCAGAAAAGTCAAAAATAGCAAACTATTCATCCCAAACTATTGGTTTCAGTCAACATTCACCTACGAAATACTAGAAAACCTTAGCTCAGAAAAGCCTGAAATAGCAAACTATACATCCCAAATCATAATTTTCTGACAACGCATACCTATGAAAGGCTAAGAAATCCAGCTCAGAAAAGTCGAAAATAGCAAACTACACATCCCAAATCATAGGTTTCAGACACCACACACCTATGAAAGACTAAGAAATCCAACTCAGAAAAGTCCAAAAAGCAAACTACATATCCCAAATCATAAGTTTCACTCAACACACACCAACGAAATGCTAAGAAACCTAGCTCATAAAAACCTGAAATAGCAAACTACTCATCCCAAAGTATTGGTTTCAGTCAACACACACCTACGAATGGCTAAGAAATCCTGCTCAGAAAAGCCTGAAGTAGCAAACTACACATCCCAAATCATAGGTTTCAGACAACTCACATCAACGAAAGATGGGTGCTGGGGTATAGCCTTGGTGGGTGGGGGGGTCCGTGGAGGGTGGGGGGGCCTTGGGGAGGGGGGGGGTACGTGGGGGGCGGGGGGTTGGGCCTTGGGGGGCGGGGTTGGAATTGGGGGGGTCTGGGGGGGCCTTTGGGTGCCTGGGGGACATTTGGGGCCGGTGGAGGGCCTTTGGGGCGCCGGTGACCCTTTGGGAGCCCGGGGGACCTTTGAGGACCATGGGAGGGCATTTGGGGCAGTTGGGGGCCGGTGGCGGGCCTTTGGGACCCCGTGGGTCCTTTGGGAGCTCGATGGGCCTTTGCGGGGCCCGGGGATGGCCTTTGGGGGTCTGGGTGGGCCTTTGGGGGCGCCGGTGGCCCTTTGTGAGCTTGGGGGGGCCTTTGAGGGTCCGGGGGGACAGTTGGGGGCCTGGGGGACATTTGGGGACCGGTGGAGGGCCTTTGGGAGCTTGGGGGGCTTTTGAGGACCGGGGGCTTCCTTCGGGGTTGGGGTAGGAGGATTGGAACCCTTTGGGGTTGGGTTAGAGGACCTCACAACACTGTTCAAATGAAACTTGTGTATTATAACGACCACAGAGTTTCACCATTAAATTCTCTTCTAAAATCTTTCCTAAAATCATCTTTTAAAATGTCTCTAACCGTTTCGCCGAAATAGTTCCATAACCTGTCTAAAACGGTTTCGCCCAAATAATCCCTAAACGTAAATTCAGCGGGTTCCTTTGTTATTGGCATCTCTGCGCTAACGCATTTCAAATTAATATGAAACCTTTTCGCGCGCTAAAACAATTCATCGCTAAGATGCTTCTTGCCTAATTGTTTCCATGACCTTTGGTTATTAATATCCTTTAGAGTTCGACCAAAAGAGTTGTTTCCGCGGCAAAGACATTAATGACTTGGATCTATTCCTGGAGAATCGTTTCTAGGCGAAAATTTTTAAAGTCTGATAGATGATGTCATTGATTGATTGATCTGTCAAGAAAGGGAAATTAATTTGTTGTTTCTAAGGGGAATTATTGATTCACGATAGGTGAATTGAGGTCGACAGCACAGGTGTTCCAAGGTCGATGTTGTTGTTGTTGTAAGTGCACGCTCTCAGCGAATGTCAAGGTCGTTGTTGTTGTTGTGAAATTTAGGTCATTGACCCCATTAACCACGTGTTCTCCCTTGGGAGGCTATGCCCATATTAGGACCATAAACCACGTGGTTCGTTCTGTACCTTTAGGGTCACTTCTACTGTCATGACGTTTTCTACAAGTGCAGTTAACACATTTCTGACGAACTATTTCTCTCTTGTACAGCCCTTACGACAAACATTCAGAAACACGGTACGGTTAGACTACCTGACAGAGGAGAAATACCCCACTGGAGACCTAAATAAGTACTTTTTAAGACACTGCACCTCCATTTTGAATAGTCATCCGAAAGATGTTATAATTGAAAATCCAACTTTTGGTTCTTTCAAAAGGAATTTCAACAGAAAAAAAAGGAAGAAAACCTAGAAAAGTATTTGACTGGTAGCATACCAGTCCCTAAAATCTTTCAATCTTTTCTACTGAAATGCTGGTTTTCCCATCATATGTCTTTTTATTGACATTAATCATGAGTAAACACATATATCTGGTCTTAATGGACGGGGTTGGGGGGATTGTAACTGAAAGGGTGTTCAAGTTTTAAAAGTTACCTCTTGGAACTAAATTCTTCATAGTTTTTGAAGGAAGAGACGGTGGGCTTTATACCTTTCCTTGATCGGAACGCTGCCTGTAAATCGCCCTTCCTTCGTTTGTGAGAATAGCTGTTGGCATTCCATGCCCAAAAACCTACTAGACATTGAAAAAAAGTAGTTTAATGCAAAATTCTATGTTCTCCGTTGAAAAAGAACAAGACAGTATTTGTTTCTGACTGTCATATTTTGTTTTCTTGTATGAATCTAAAATCTACTTTAGCATTTCAAAACGTTCTATTATACTTACTAGCTCCTGTTGTATTTTCTCCCGATTCCCCTCTCATTTTTTGTTCCTCTCATTCAAACCAAACAGATTATTCCTGAGGCTTAGGTTGTTTAGTGTATGTAATATTTTCGGTATAGTTATTTCAGTCTGCTTGGCAGTCAATACTTGCAGCGTCCATGATTAAGAAATTCGTAAATTAAACAGAATTTTAGCTTTAACCTTTTAATTATGCGGTCTTTTGTAATCTTTGTCCTTTGGAAGAATACTTTCTTAAACTCTAGCATTTAACGACATGACATAGATCCACTTATTGCTTAGTGTAAATTCAATTGCTCAACTATTTTTTTTTTCAGCAACATAAAACCAAATAATGATAGAAAAAAAATATTATTAAGCAGAACACAGAAACATGTATAATAATACAATAAGTGACTGAATGGCAAACGTTTATATAAACCAATACCGGTAAAAAAGAAATAGTCCAAAAAGAAGATAAAGTCGTTAATGCTTGACAGTTGGGAAGTGTTTTGTAATCTGTCACAAAGTGACAATGAAAAATCGCTGTATAAATCAGCCTAGAGCCATGACTATTTTGCCTCAGAGTTTCGTGTGGATATATAAATAAAAAGGGCTCAAAGACGTCCAGTATCAGTTGATTTGTGTGGTTATAGCTAGTTGCGTCATATTACTAGAATAATCCAATATATTCGGTTGTTTGATCTAGCAGTAGATTGGAATACTATCCGAAATCTAACGACATTAATTAAAATTATAGAAAGTGTTTTTGCTACAAATACCTGATTCAATTGAATTCATTGCCATTTTATTGATACTGGTCTAATTATTGGCGGACTCACAAAAATAAGTCAGGCCACAAAATCCCCATTAAAGTCGTGTCCCCCACCAATCCCTCACTTAAGGAATTCGTGTCAACAGTGGGGGCGGGGTGCTAATATTTATTCACCTTGTTGAGGCTATTCCATTAGACTATTTGTGCCACCTCGGGTGTGGTATTATGAGAGAGGTCTTGCCTATCCCTTTTTACCCTTTGAGGAAGAACCTTCCTCGGTAGTGTCAAGATGTCTACCATTGTTTTCCTCCATCCTGAGAAATACACCCGCCAGCTTTAGACCGACTTGGGCAGGCAATACCCTTCCCAGAAAAGAGAATTTCAAGCCGTTGGTGGCAAGCGGCACTTGATTCTCAGATTTCAACACACTGAACATTCTTGCACATAAAATATAAAAATTCAACTTCGGTCCTAGCTTCAGCAGTCAAATGAAAGTCATATGCCAGTCATGGCAATATCACTAACATTTATACTAACATTAATTACTTTCGAAGATGCGATTCTAGAACTGATTGTTTGATTGACTGAGAACTGAACGATTCTAGAAAGATTGTTTATACTACTACTACTAAGAAATCACCGTATCACTTATTCGCCTGAGGCCAACACAGCTGGGTATGCTGCTCCTACATCCCAATCTGTTCAAAGCCTCCCTCTTTACACCCACCCAGGAGTTCCCATTTCTCTTAAATCTTTCTTTACGACATCCTCCCAACCCAACACCGGACGACCGGGCTTTTTACTTAGTCCTAGACGGTTGGCCGAAAAGGACAATCTTTGGCAATCTGTCATCCTCCATTCGCAGAACATGCCCTTGCCATCTCAACCTTTCTCTCATTATAGCCCTAGAAAGCGATATTGAACCACACTTTTCGCATAGCCTACTGTTTATAATACGGTCAGTTAGTCGGGTACAATCCGTTGACAATTTCTCTGGAAAACATCTAACAAATCTTATTCCGTTTTTAGAAGCGCCCACGCTTCAGAACCATACTTTACCACTGTCATCACTGTAGCTTCCAATATTCTAATCTTGGTTCGCAGACTTATCTTCCTATTCTTCCAAACTTTTTTCAACTGTGAAAAAAACCCGAGGCTTTCTACTTTTAACATCCTCACGGCACCCATGGTCTTTACTAATAATTAAATAAAAAAACAAGTTTTTTTTAACTGAAAGTATCGAACGACGTTAAAACTTAAAACGAACAGAAATTATTCCGTATATGAAAGTGACTACTTCCTCCTCAAAATCTCGCTCTTTACGTTAAAGTTTTTTCTTGTTTAACAAAAAATTGAGTTGTGAGAAAGTTAAACTTGAGTGTAAAGAGTGAGGCATTTAGGAGGGGGAAGCCCCTTTCATATACGGAATAATTTCTGTTCGTTTTAAGTTTTAACGTCGTTCCTTACTTTCAGTTAAAAAAAAAAACTAGTTTTTTTTATTTAGTTTCTGAACGTTTTTTATTTAAATCAGGTTTTGATATTGGCTCCCCGTACATGAACACTTACAAAAAAATTTGCATATTAATTTTAATTTTTTTTGTTAAATGGCTTTCTCGAAACTTGTTTAATTTTAATTACGAACGTTTTTATTAGTAATAAACATACATAACTTACGAATTAACTTACGTATTGAACTTCTATATTCGTATGTTTTTATTACGTATATTAGGGGGTTGGCCCCCTAGCCAATACCTCGCTCTTTACGTTTAAGTTTAAATTTTGTTACAATTCTTTAAGAATAAACCCTTAATCACAAAGGCCGTTAATTAGAATAAATAGCTCTTATGAAAGTACTAAATAATCTTTGGCTTAAAGAGAGATGTATTGACTATGGGGTGAACCCAATCATATACGTAATGTTTTCTGTCGTTTTAAGTTTTGATGTTGCTCCTTACTTTCAGTTAAAAAATTTGTTTTTTTTATATATAATTTCTGATCTTTTTTTAAATAATGCTGGGAAATCCGACGCCCCCTTCATAGCAATGTCTCTTCCCCCATGAAAACTTCCTTCATGGAAAGATCCTCCCATATAACCCACTACCCACTCCCCTCCCCACTACCAGAAAAAATCCCCCCTGAAAACGTCTGTATACTTCCCAATAACCAATACTATATGTTAACATTGGGTAACGTTCATAACTTTCAGCCCTCCCCCCAGGGACTTCAGGGGATTATGTTATCCTAAAAGACATAGTTATCATATTTTTGACCATGCTGAACAAAATGGCTATCTCAAAATTTTGATTGGGTGACTTTGGGAAAAAAATCAGCGTGGGAGGGGCCTTAGTTGCCCTCCATTTTTTGGGTCACTTAAAAAGGGCACTAGAACTTTTAATTTTCATTCGAATGAGCCCTCCCAAGATATTCTAGGACCACTGGGTCAATACGATCACCCCTGGGGAAAAAATAACAAACAAACAAACAAACAAATAAACACGCATCCGTGATCTTTCTTCTGGCAAAAAAATGCAAAATTCCACATTTTTGTAGATAGGAGCTTGAAACCTACGCAGTAGGGTTCTCTGATAAGCTGAATATGATGGTGTTATTTTCATTAAGGTTCTATAACTTTTACGGGGTGTTCCCCCTTTTTTCGAAAATCAGCTAAATTTTCTCAGGCACGTAACTTTTGATAGGTTGGACTAAACTTGATGAAGCTTATATATTTGAAATCAGCATTAAAATATGAGTCTTTTGATGTATCTATTGGTATCAAAATTCCGTTTTCTACATTTTCGGTTACCATTGAGCCAGGTCGCTCCTTACTTACAGTTCGTAAGTTACCACGAACTTTTTGATACTACCAAGGTAAGTAATGCTGTCCACTTGATCGATCTCTTAACATTAATTTTCGAACCTATTCTAGCACCCTGAAACTCGCAAAACCTCAAGGGTGCTTAAATCTTCAGCATAATCTAATTCCAGGAAATTTGTTCTTCCGCATTTGATTCCTTGTTCTCCCATTGCCTTTCCTGTGCTCCTCATGACACAAAGTCCATCAAAATCATTCATACAAATGGGGATAGAACCCCCAAAAAATCTCTATGTTCCAGAAATTTCATAATTCTATTAATAATAGTCTTTTCAATTATCTTAAAAGAAATTTTAAAAGTGAAAAGGCCTGCAATCAGTAAAAAAAAAGATTATCACCCGCACTGAGTAGAAAAATCACATTTGCTCTTAAAGATTCTGGGATAAGAAACCGTCAAGAAAATATTATTTCGCAGAAGCCTAATTTTGCATACTCCTTACACATTCAGATACCTTCAACATAAATGCTGGTTTATCGTACGCAGAAATATACTCTGGCTCAGTAGGTATTGGTGGAATGATCCATTATCAATAAACACAGGTATCGACAAAGCAATATTTTTGCGTATATTCGCGAAATAATCAATCATTCGGTTGGAGACAACATCTCAGGGTCTATCGTATCTGGAGACACTGAACAAGAATTCAGGCTAACAACTGACTTTATTACCTTCCAAGTTCTAATAGGTTCTCCTCACAATACTTAAACTTATTCTTATAATTATCTTGCTTTTCTCGCCTAAGAATACCAGTTAACCTATTTTTATAATGTTTATACGATTTCTTAATATTTGAATCTTTGCTAGAACCATCTTCGAGCAATATGTGTAATAGGACTCTCGGACATCAAAGGCCTTAGTATAATTTCCTAGCAAGGGTTGTCATAGGTGCACAACATCCAACAATAATCTCATCAAAGTAGAAACCAAAAGAAGTATCAGGACTAACAGTCCCTTTAAGAACATAGGAGCAGTCGCTAATGTACCAAAATCCGAAACGTCGTTTAGTACAGCACTGCCATATTTGAGAGATGCGGGGGCCTAGTTGCCCTCCATTTTTTTGGTCACTTAAAAAGGGCACTAGAAATTTTAATTTCCGTTCGAATGAGCCCTCCCACTATATTCTAGGACCACTTGGTCGATACGATCACCCCTGGAAAAAAAAAACAAAAAAAAACAAACAAACAAATAAACACGCACCCGTGATCTTTCTTCTGGCAAAAAATGCAAAATTCTACATTTTTGTAGATATGAGCTTGAAACCTCTACAATAGGGTTCTCTGATACGCGGAATATGATGGTGTGATTTTCATTAAGGATTAAACTTGATGAAACTTATATATTTGAAATCAGCATTAAAATCTGATTCTTTTGATGTATCTATTTGTATCAAAATACCGTTTTCTAGAGTTTCGGTTACTATTGAGCTGGGTCGCTCCTTACCTACAGTTCGTTACCACGAACTGTTTGATTCGGATTAAAAAAGGTTATTTGTTTGTGATTGCTAGTGCTTATTTACATTTATTGTTTCCCTACTTTCCCTCTACCTTTCAAAATGTAGTATTCTCTAGAGGAAAGTTTTTATTCAAATGTTGGATGTAATGGACAACCAGAAGGGGGGGGGGGGAGCAGTTTTAGGTTAGTACTGACAGATCACCTTCTATTTCCAGTTTTTTGTTTGTATTTTCGAGGATAAACAAGTTTGTATCGTGCCATTTTTCGCTGCTTTACACTAAGAATATTTTGAGTTACTGAAGTTCTAGAAGCATCATTCATCGTGTTTATTCCAATACCCTTTTCTTATTTTTTTTTGTTTTTTTTTTTCTCCGTCTTCGATTGATTAAACAAAGATTTAGAATGTCTGCGCCACGTAAAGCCAAAGTAAATTTAATCTACAATATGTTTAATTCATCTGTCAAAAGATTGACTGTAAACTTGGTGTATGTAAAATTACATTATTATTATTATTAGTAAAGATCCTGGATGCAGTGAAGATGTAAAAAATAAACAAGCCCCGAGGTGTTTTTTTACTGTTGAAAAAGCTTAGAAGAATAGGAAAAGTCTGCGAACTAATATTAGAATATCGGTAACCACGGTAATGCCATTAGTCAAATACGGTTCTGAAACGTGAGTGCTTCGAAGGACTGAGGAAGATTTGTGCCTTGTATTCCAGACGAGTTGTTTAGCAAACAATGAGCTAAAGTAAAATGTGGCTCCCATTTTATAAATGCTATAAGGCTATAATGAAAGAAAGATTAAAATACCTAGGTCACGGTTTGCGGATAAAAGCCTTTTGATTATGGGCTTTTTGATCATTCGTTTGGGACCAAACGCAAATCCGATTGTCCCAAAGTGAGGGGGAGAGGTCACAAGGAATGTATAGAAGAAATTAGAACTTCATGGAGGATAGGGGTAAAGAGTAGCGGTTTGAATGGGCTTGGGCGGAGGAGGAACATCTGCAGGTGTATTGGCTTCAGATGGCTTAGTGCAGCAGTGAGTCGTTAGTAATAGTTGCTTAGTCGTTAGTAATAGTTTTTAGGACGTTAATATTTCAGTAATTGGCGCTGACATTCTTATGTCAGCGCCTGGCAAAAAAAGCTCATCGACTACGATTGACGATTGAGGGTAACGAAGTGCTTGTAATAAAGAGTGCGGTTATTAGTGGAGGTTGTGGAGGGGACTTCCCCCGCCCCCTTATATGGGGAATAATTTACGTTGGGTCATTGTCACTCTTTACTTTTAGTTGAAAAATTTGTTATTTCTGTTTTTAATAAAAAAAAGAAGAAAGTTAGCATTAGCGGTTCCTTATAAGAGGTCATGACTGCATTTGATCTATTACCTAAGAACGAAGACCTAAAATATCCTTTAGTATTATTCTTACTCTTTTTTCCAGCTATGATTTTAAAGTAGTCCATTTTTTCTTCACGTCCATTTCCTTTGACCGGCTTGTAGATAGTCTTTTTCATCAGAATTGATCATTCTTATGGCCTGGAAAGGCTTTTATCGTTTTCAAACTTTAAGAAATGAATCAAATTTATACTGGAAGACAAATACTAATATTCTATCAAGAATTGAAATGTAACACTCGACATATAAAAAGTAGATTCTGATTTTGGATTCAAAATGTAGGTCATAGAAGCGTTTTTAAGAAGTGAAAAAAAGGAATTACTGGACTCTTAATGGTTAAAAGAGAATTTGATGCCAATAAGACTGTCCTATAAATATTCTTGCATCATCGTGCCCAAACCAAAAGTGGGCTTTTCCTATGAATATTTTTTATATTTTCCATAAGAGACCAAAGTGAGTATATTTTAAAGTAAAATGATAAACCAACTTTCTCAGTGAAAGTAAAAAGCTATTTTAAAAGTTAAAAAGACCAAGAATTATTCAGTTTATGAGGGGAGTCGCCCCCTAATTCATCTCCGGTTCTGTACGCTAAATTTTATAGCATTGGAGACAAAAATTTAAGATTTAGTCTAAGGAGCTGGGGTTCAAGAGGACCACTTTCCTCTCCAAAAATTTGTGGTTAGTGGATAATCACAATTGTTGTCAATAAGCTCTTCCGTCATTCAGCCATACTTTTTCTTCCATTCCATTTACCCTTGTGTTGAGCAGTCGTTCTTAAAGCATTGGAGACAAAACTTAAAAATTTAATCTAAGGAGCTGGGGTTAAAGAGGACCACTTTCCTCTCCAAAAATTGTGATTAGTGGATAATCACAAGTGTTGTCAATAAGCTCTTCCATTATTTAGCCAGGCTTTTTCTTTCGTTCAAATTACCCTTGCGTTGAGCAATCTTTAAAGCATTTGAGACAAAAATTTAAACTTTAGCACAAAGAGCCGGGGCTAAGGAGGTGGCGCCTTATTTTTTTCAGTTTTTGTGTTGCTATACATTTTTACTTGGAAATTTTCGGTGTCTTCTTTGAAAACTATTTTATTTTAATCCAATTTCTCTCTGTTTTCACTACAAACCTAGGGCTACCCTATATATGAGAAGGGCCACCGGCCCTCAAATTCTTTAAATTTACAGAACAATGGTTCTAGAAAAAGAGTTCATTTAGTGTGTATTTGCTTTTTGCAATAAAGCATAGTTTTTCAAAATAAATCATCGTTCCCGCAGTAGTGGGGGAGTTCTCACTCTTCAGCAGCTATGCTGACCCTTCATCCTATATCCATCCAATAATATGAATTCTTCTTAATCAAGAGAGGTCACAGGTAAAATCCATGATCATTCGAAAATCCATTCAGTTCTTATGAAAACCCTCTCGTGGAAGCCGTCCTAGCCGAGTAGTTAGCGTGCTAGACTTGAGACTGTTTGTCCGAGAGGATATGGGTTTGAATTCTGGTATCGCCGGTTATTTGGTTTGAACGGGGGTCAGTGGCGTGACTCTGTAAGCTCAGTCAGAGTCGAGGCAGCTCTAAATGGGTATCTGGGGAAGGTAAACAGGACGGGTGTGCGAAAGCACAGAATGGATCGCCCTCAACACCCCAATACACTTCCTGGCTGAAAGGCCAAGAAACAGAGACCAGTACTCCCGGTAGGGATTGGGGAAGTCCAATAAAGCCTAATAAATACCTAAAGGGTATTTAATCAATACCCTTTAGTTGTATATATTGGATATACAATATCCAACAAATACCTAAAGTGTCTTTAATAACGTTTTCTGGCTTATGGACTGCATGTGTGTTTAAGGACGAATGGTATACCACACACCAGTGTCTCCTCTGAGACTAGGAGGCTTTTATTAATACCCTTTCAATAGTTCTCAGGATGTTTTCTTGTTCGTTCTACGACTACCGGTCCCATATTGTCGCTCTTGGGAAAAAAACAACTACACATGCGTGACCATCCTTCTCCCGAAAAATAAGAAATTTCTTGTTTTGTGGATAGTTGTTTTAAGGTTTTCACACACGTCTGCATTTAAAAAAAGACACGACTTTAATCGTTTTGTTGATTGTGGGATGGTGATACTTCATATAATGCATAGAATCAAACCGTGTTTTTTTTTCGTACTCCTGGAAATAAAATAAAAAATTTAATACGGCACTTTTCTTTTCTTTGAAATATTTCTTTTTCGAGCTACATTAAATGAAACTATATGTATCCAAGTTATCAAAAAGGAAAATTTTCTAAAATTTTTCTTTTAATTAATTTCAGGAATTAATTTCGAAATACATTCTTGTATTTCGTCTTTAATCTTACGGATGGCCTTTCCTAGGTTTTTATCGAATAAATTCTAACAAAGACAAATTATGATTCCTTTGTTAAATCTACTAACTAGAACTTCTTGCAATCTCTTGCCAGCTTGTTATTAGAATGATGAAATTTATTTTGTGTCAAGAACTGTTTTAAACTTTTTATGGAGATCCAAACACATGGCCAAATAAATCATTAGCCCCGAAGTACTATCGTTTAAAACACAATGGCGAAGCAAGATCCTTTATTCTAGCTAGTTTAGATAGAATCTGAAGTTAATTTTAATACGCAGGATTTGTTCTGACAAAAGAAATCATAGTCGTTCCATAGGGGCAACCTAGTAAAGAACAAAATCTAGCTCATAGCAATTGACAATTTAAAATGCGTTAAAAATCTGTCTAGTGGAAGAAGAATCGCCATTTTAAACTGATTCAGTAAAAGGTAAATGTTATATCGATCAACCTTATTGACACCTTTGCAAAAATAAATCTGTGAGAATTTCGATAAATAACCTTACAAAATGATGTTGAATCGAAAGAAAACTGCACCACTGGAATCAACGTAGCTGAAAACCCCATATAGGAGAATTACAGTCCCCCGTCTCATTTAAAAGGAAATTACTATATCTATTGCCTTTTGTAATTAACTAAAGATAACATTAAAATAAAATACATAGCTCATTAGGATTAAATACCTCATTTTAGTCATTGATGTACATTTGCCTTCCATAATAATATTTTCAGTTCAAATGTCTAGAAAGTCAACAGGTAAATACGTCACTATTGATTACCACTTTTGGGAAGGGGGGGGAGGGAGGTACTTCAACATCAAAAATAAATTACGAGCTTAAATTAACTTCTAACAAGTAGAAATAATCCCCAACAAAAGAGGGGCTGTTTTCAATTGAATTCCCCCTAACCTATTAGTACTATAATATTACTTTTGCTCTACTGAGAATGATGGATGTCTTTAAAGAAACTTTGTTAAGAATATTGATTTTTCTAAAACCATTATGAAAAGACTACTGTTGAAAAGATGTTTAACCATCAGTGAAACACAGGTGACGCTTTTCCAAGGATAGTCTAAGGAAAGCCGGTGAAGTAGTAGGTTTCTTTGAGTATGTGAAGCTGAGTAGGCAACAATAGATGGTAGGCAGTTGAAAACAATGAGTGAAATTAAAAATTAAAAATCATTATTTCTCTATTAAGAAGAAATGTTGGAATGTCATCGCAAAGTTTTTGCATCTCAACAGCTCTCGAATTGACATTTCTACTTGGTCTTTTTATGTAGTAGGTCTAGTTTATCAAACTAAAGTCAATCGTAATTTTGGTCATTGGCAGCTACCGGCACTAAAACACACTAAGTTTAACGGCACTAAAACACACTTTCCCTGAGTCAAGCGATTGTGGAAATACTGAGTAAGTATTGTCCCAGTATCTGTATGAGGAACTTGCCGGCGATGAAATAAACCCACTTGTATACTGGGAAGATAATTTAAAGGATATCATCAATGCTGTATCCGGTGGGAGGGGGGGGGGGTAGCGGGTTGCCCCGCACCCCCTGAATTGTTTGTCTAACTCGTAAACAAGTAACAAAATTACCCATAAACAAATTATTGACGCCTTTTGTAAGTTTTTTTTACCCGCCCCCCCCCCTCCTACCACTTGAGCTTCCTTTTCTCGTCAGCCTCGTATTAAGAGGGTGCTCAGTATTGTAAGGAACAGTCTGGTTTCTCTACGGATAAGATCAGTGTGTATAAATTTTTCCATCCTTGGATTCGTAAATGTAATTTTACAATATGTGCTGCTATTCTTTTACTGTTTTGGCCCTTTTATTTGAATTATACGTGATAATAATTGAAATCAAAATGTAATTGCTAGAAAAAAATACGATCTAAAATTCAGTTGTGGCTGCTTGAAAAAAGACCATAAAGTTTAATGCTTATTTGACCAATTCAAGTAAACCTCAACTGCACTTCCCTGCTAAGAATCAAACAGTTCGTGGTAAGAACTGTAATTACAAGGAGCGACCCGGCTCAATAGTAACCGAAACTCTAATAAACGGAATTTTGATACCAATAGATAACATCAAAAGACTCATATTTTTATGCTGATTTCAAATATATAAGTTTCATCAAGTTTAGTATAATCCATCAAAAGTTACGTGCCTGAGAAAATTTGCCTAATTTTTGAAAAACGGGGGAAAAAACCCCTAAAATTTATAGAACGTTAATGAAAATCACACCATCTGATTCAGCGTATCCCAGAACCCTACTGTAGAAGTTTCAACCTTCTATCTGCAAAAATGTGGAATTTTATATTTTTTGCCAGAAGAAAGATAACGGATGCGTTTTATTTGTTTTTTTTTTCCAGGGAGTGATTGTAACGACCCAGTGGTCCTAGAATATCGTGAGAGGGCTCATTCGAACCAAAATTCAAAGTTCTAGTGCCCTTTTTAAGCTACCCAAAATAATGGATGGCAACTAGTCCCCCTCCCACGCTCTTTTTTTCCCAAAGTCAGCCGATCAAAATTTTGAGAAAGCCATTTTGTTCAGCATGGTCGAAAAATGTAATAACTATGTCTTTGAGGATGAGTTAATCCCACTACAGTCCCCGGGGGAAGGGCTGCAAGTTATGAACTTTGCCCAGTGTTTACATATAGTATTGGTTATTTGGAAGTATACAGACGTTTTCAGGGGGATTTTTCTGGTAGCGCGGGGGGGGGGAGATGGGGGGTTACATGGGAGGATCTTTCCATGGAGGAAGTTTTCATGGGGGAAGAGACATTGCTATGAAGGGGGTGCCAAATTTCCCAGCATTATTTAAAAAAACGATCAGAAATTAAATTAAAAAAAAATTTCAACTGAAAAGTTTTCAACATCAGAACTTAAAACGAACAGAAACTATTACGTATATGATTGGGTTGGCGCCCTAGTCAATACCTCGCTCTTTACACTAAAGTTTTTTTAGTACTTTCATAAGACCTATTTATTCTAATTAACAGCCTTTGTGATTAAGCGGCCATTCTTAAAGCATTGGAGAAAATTTGAAATTTAGCGTAAAGAGCGATGTATTGACTGGGGGGGGCGAACCCCCTAATATACGTAATAAAAATATACAAATATAGAAGTTCGTTACGTAAGTTAATTCGTATGTTACATATATTTATTACTAATAAAAACGTTCGTAAATAAAATTAAACAGCTTTCGAGAAATCCATTTAGCAAAAAAAAAAAAAAAAAATAATATGCAAATTTTGTTTTAACTATTCATGTACGGTGAGCCAAAATTAAAGCCTGTATTAATTCAAAACGTTCAGAAATTAAATAAAAAATAATTTTTTAACTGAAAGTAAGGAGCGATATTAAAACGAACAGAAATTATTCCGTGTTTGAAACGGGCTGTCCCCTTTTCGACGCCTCGCTCTTTACGCTAAAGTTTGACTCTTTCTCACAACCCTGTTTTTTAAAACAATGAAAAACTTTAGTGTAAAGAGCGAAGCGTTGAGGAGGGGACATCCCCTTTAATGTACAGAATAATTTTTGTTTGTTTTAAGTTTTAATGTCGCTCCTTACTTTCAGTTGAGAATTTTTTTTTTAATTCCATTTATAAAAAAGCAGTACGTGACTGAAAACTTTAACTAGGTCATTTATCACTGCTTCTTCTCAAAGGTCACTAGTTTTTCCTGGAAGAATTTCTCTCCTGTTCAGCGAACCATTGACTATTAAGGATAATTTATAATAGCGCAATGTTTTATGTCGAAACATGCATCTTTATCGAAAATGGATGAGAACCAAAATAAAGATGTAGTTGAAAAACATTGAGTTGTCCAGGTCAAGTGTTATATCCAGGTTTAGTCATTTGGCGCTATTGAGAGTCAACAGTAATAAACAAAAGCAAATAAAACGGTTGTGTCCTTCGATGAATTGTTAGCACAGTTCATATAATTATCCAGTAAGCTTATCACAGATCATTTCTGGTCTTCATTCTCGGTGCGAACAAAAAGCTCCTCTCACTTCTTTCTGCATTAACGGGTTAATCTGTTTCCGATTGTTTACAACAAAGCTCATTATTCGTAAAAGCGGGTTTCCACTTATTTCTGATTAGATCACAGTCTGAATTGTCTACCCATGAAAAGATCTGATTCCGCTTATGTTTCTATCTACAAAAACGTTCTCTGGAGCACTCGCACCTTGGTCTGGGTTTTTATAATGGGTGAGATAGGGAAAGATCATACTGGATAATTATATAAACTGTGATTATTAGTGACAATAAGTAGTAATCAAGGTTATACTTTGGGTAGACTATGTTCCATCCTGTGTATTTGTCCCACTTTACGTTCCATGGCACCTTTCCAGTGCATGTACCTATGGATCCGGTTTGGTGGGTATAATCTATTCCATGACACCTTTCCAGTGCATGTACCTATGGATCTGGTTTGGTGGGTATAATCTGGTTTGATGGGTATAGTCTGGTTTGATGGGTATAGTCTGGTTTGGTGGGTATAGTCTGGTTTAGTTTTTCAAAGAGAGTGAGTATTTGACATTTTTGCAAAAAGGGATAAGGAAGTCTCAAATTTGACTATATTAACTGTATTGATTAATATTTTGATTAATTGGAGTGTGAATTATTCTAATTAGCGTTTAGATTGTCTGAAGGTGGAGAAAAAAAAAGGATTAAAATTATTAAAAGACAAGGTAAGAACGAAGAGTTCGAAAACTCAAGCAATATGTTACTTGACCTAGCTTTACCTCTCCGATTTGGTCTGTATAATACACAAGTAACGTTTGAAAAGTATTATCAATTTAAAATAGGATCTAACGTCCCCTTCGTTCCCCCATTTCTGAGGGGCAGGGGAGGGTGGGAGAGGGGGAGGGGAGTCAATTTTGGAGGTAACACATTCTAAATGAGAAATCGTAAAATACCCGAGACAATGAACAAGTCCCAATATGGCAAGTATTTAGTTAATATAATGCTTGGAAGAGAAATTAAGTTTTGAGGGGGGTAAAAATGGTACTTATTTAATATCCCGGTAAACATACGACTAGAAATGCTTCAGGAGAAATAGACTATTGCTTCTTTCTGAACTAATCAATATTCCTTGACAAATATTCTTTTTATTTTTACTGTATTGCTATTATTCAAAACATTGAATTGTCTATGCCACATCAAACTAGCGAATAATTATCGCGGCTTTTTAGGTGTTCAATTTTTTATCAGTGTAATTAATAACATAAAAAAAATGATGAAATTTAGATTTGGCTAAGCTCTTTTTTGACTACTTTATATGAAGTGAGGGGGGTGGGGGTAAGTATTCAGTTAAAATAAAGCTAGGAAGGGGAAATTAAGTTTTGAGGGAGGTGTAAAAATGCTACTTATTTAATACCCCGGTAAACATTTGACTTGAAATGCTTACCAAAGAGTATTTATATTCTTGTCACTTCTCGTTCCCCCAATTTTTCAAAGTGGGTGTTTACAACTAAGGGGGGAAACTGGCCCGTCCAAAGAGTATTTATATTCTTGTCACTTTTCGTTCCCCAAATTTTTCAAAGCGGGTGTTTACAACTAAGGGGAAACTGGCCCGACCAAAGAGTGTTTATATTCTTGTCACTTTTCGTTCCCCGAATTTTTCAAAGTGGGTGTTTACAACTAAGAGGAATGGCAGAAGGATATATTAGCGAAGTTATAGTGGAGGGCGAGTTGCTAGCGAAAAACCCGTGTTGATGAGCTGAAATAATTTTTTTTTTTAACAAGAAATGACTGAAAAGTGTTTTGGGGGAGATGGGTTTATTGCCAGAAGGATGTATTAGCGTAGTTATAGTGGAGGGTGAGTTGCTAGCGAAAACCCCGTGTGGATGAGTTGAAATAAAAAATTTTTAACAAGAAATGGCTGAAAAGTGTTTTGGGGAGATGGGTTGATTGGCAGAAGGATGTATTAGCGAAGTTAAAGTGGAGAGCGAGTTGCTAGCGAATGATCTAAGCTAATAAGGGTTTTTGACCGTAAACTCTAGTTTTTTGTAAGAAAATTATGGAAAATACAATTCGTTGGTTCATAGTTGAAACTTAAGTCCAGGTATGGATCAAAAAATAAAATATTTCTCTATTATCTGATCTGATAAGGGGTTTTGACCATAAACTATAGTTTCCTGTAAGAAAATTATGGAAAATACAATTCTCTCGTTCAAATGTGAAACTTAGGTCCATTCTCTGGTTCAAATGTGGAAAAACCCGTGTGGATGAGTTGAAATAAAAACTTTTTAACAAGAAATGACTGAAAAGTGTTTTGGGGGAGATGGGTTGATTGGCAGAAGGATGTATTAGCGTAGTTATAGTGGAGGCCGAGTTGCTAGTGAAAAACCCGTGTGGATGAGTTGAAATAAAAAATTTTAACAAACAAATGGCTGAAAAGTGTTTTGGGGGAGATGGGTTGATTGGCAGAAGAATGTATTAGCGAAGTTATAGTGGAGGGCAAGTTGCTAGCGAAAAATCTAAGCTAATAAGGGTTTTTGACCGTAAACTGTAGTTTTTTTGTAAGAAAATTAGGTAAAAGACAATTTGTTCGGTCATAGAAACTTAAGTCCAGGTATGGATTGAAAAATAAACTATATCTGTAGAATCTGAGATTATAAGGGTTTTTTACAATAAACTCTAGTTTCCTGTGAGAAAATTATGGAAAATACAATTCTCTCGTTCAAATGTGAAACTTAGGTCCATTCTCTGGTTCAAATTTGAAACTTAAGTCCTGTTTTGGATATTCATAATAATGAGGACTGATGGTTCTAATTCAATATTTTTTTTTCATAAAAACAAACTATTTTTTTAAACTTTGAAATTATTCAATTTTTTTTTTACGTATCTTAAAATGACAAAATATGATTACGGCTCAAACAACTGTATTCTGTGATTGGTCAGAGACGCAGGACGGCTTTCACACTGGTATTCTAATTCCGGATATTGTCACTACCTAGTCTATTGCATGTATTAAATCAGTATGTTTTACGCAGTAGAACGATAAACACATAAGTCATATCTTTTAAAAAAGTGAAGATGGAGCATTTTAATAAAGCGTGTTCACATGTCAATGGTATTGTAGCATTGAATGCTGACAAGGAGAAGTATTTAAACTATGAAACAAGTAAAAATGGTAGCACTATTGGAAATGTATGTGTGCATTGTCATGACAGTAAGGAATTTAATTTCTTTGGAGTACCAAAAAATTCAACTCTTCTTATGGTGGATATGCAAGAGTGAGATATCCAGAGATGATAGCACTCAAAGAAAATGCCAACATAAAATTAATAGTTGATGAAGAGGGACATCTTCTTGCCAGTGCTTGTGGTAACATGCTACCTCTTTTTGCACCCCATCATCAACTTTCGGGTATTAGCATTCAACGGAAGATCAAAAGAAGACATGCATACTCTTCTAGTAATATCATAAACCATATCTTGTCGACGTGCCGAAACTGTTACCTTTGTAAAAAAATGTTGTAATAGACAGTGAAATTGCCGGAAAAATAAAAAGGGCATTGGCAGAAAATATCACTAAGGAATATAAAGATCAATCGATGAAAAACAAAGTGCCAGCAAACGTCACTGCCATTAATAAAACAATTAATGAACCAAATAATAGCAAAGATGAAGTGCATATTGAACATGTGGATGACCCCCCATTAGAAATGTGTTCACATGCTAGTGTGATTGTAGCATTGAATGATGACAAGGAGAAGTATTTGAACTATAAAACAAGTACAAGTGGTAGCACTATCGAAAACCTATGCATGCGTCGTCATGAAAATGAAGAATTAAATTTCTATGGAGTACCAAAAAATTCAATTTTACAAATGGTGGACATGCAAAAGTATCATTTCCAGAGAACTTAGTACTCAAAGAGAATACCGACATAAAAATAATAGTTGATGAAGAGGGATATCTTCATGCTCGTGCTATAGGTAACATGCTACCTATTGCTAGAACCTTTCGTCAGATTTTAGGTATCAGCATTCAAATGAAAGCAAAGAGGAAAAGAAAGGCCTACTCTGCTACTAATATCGTAAACCATATCTTGTCTACGTGCCGAAACTGTTACTTGTGTAAAAATAATGTGATAATAGACAGTGAAATTGCCAGAAAAATAAAAGGGTATTGTCAGAAAATATCACTATGGAATATAAAGATGAAACGATGAAAAACAAAGCACCAGCAAACGTTACTGGCATTCATCAAACAGTCAATTAATCAAATAATACAAAAGACGAAAATCATATTGAGCCTGTTCATGAGACACCAGTAAAAATTGTGTATGATTAAAAATTGAATAATGATTATTCTACTGATTACGAACTAAGAGAAGACAATAACTACAATATCAAGAGAGAACATGGTGAACTATTTTATGGAACAGATTCAAAATGTCCAAAGTTGATCATTGATATTAATAATGTATCATAATATATTTTTGAATTAATATTCTACATAACACTATTTCATTAAAAATATTACATTGTTATGTATTCATTATTTTTTAGAGTAAGCTAGCATATCAAGCGTTTATAATGTCTATTAAAACATCAATGATGTAAGAAAAGGAATTTGCGTACATCTATTGTCAGCACACATGGGATAACATTGTCAAAATCTAAGTATCAGAATGAAAAAATTGTAGGTAAGTAAATAAGCAAGTAAGTAAGTAAGGAAGTAAGTAAGTAAATAAGTAAGTAACAAACTCTTTCTTGAAGTCACCACTTGGATACACAATACAGAAGTTTCATTCAAGAAATTATGAAAAAAATTGTGAGCAAGTGACAAGCTCCGCCGCAGTCACCTCTTGGTGCAATACTGATAACGGAAATGTCATTGCTGGAAATTATGAACAAATTGTAAGCAAGTAACGAACTCAAGAAGTCACCGGATACAATGCAGAAACTTCGTTTTGAAGCTAAGCTGAACAAAACTGCAAGTGGTAATAATTCTTTACTTGACGTCACCTCTAGGTACACGATGTAGAAATTTCATTCAAAGAAATTATGAAAAAATTCTCAGCTAAGTAACAAATTCTTTCTTGGAAGTGTCGCTCTAATGGATACACAATACGGACATTTCGTTCAAGAAAGTGTAATGAAAATATTTGCTAAGTGAAAGTAACAAACTCTATATTGATTTCACCACTTGGATATACAGTACAGAAACTTCATTCAAGGGTACGAGAAACATTCGCAAGTAAGCTAACAAACTCTGTATTGCTTTCACCTCTTGGAGTCGCTCCGAATTACTGACCACCAGAAATTACGTTCAAGAAATTATGAAAAAATTTGTAAGCAAGTAGCAAACTCTCCGCTGATGTCACCTCTTGGATATGCGGGTACACGATACGATTATCATTCAAGAAATTATGAAAAAAAACGCAAATGACGCTTTTTTTCTCTTTAGTCAGCAAACACTTCACTGAAGCTCACCTCTTGGATACAATGCAGAAACTTCATTCAGAAGCTATGAAAAAATTCTCGGTGAGTAACAGATTCTTTCTTGGAAGTCACCTCTTGGATACACAGTAATTTCATTAAAAATTATGAAGAAATTGTAACTAAGTAGCAAATTCTTTCTTGAAGTCACCTGTTGGATAAACAAAAAGACATTTCGTTCAAAGTATGACATAATTCGTGGTAAGCAAACTCTTTCTTGTTTTCACGAGTTAGATACACGCTGCAGAAATTGAATTCACGACAGTATGAAGATTCTCAGCAAGTAACAATTTCTTTCTTGAAGTCAACTCTTGGATACACAATACGGAAATTCATTCAGAAATTATAAATATTTGTAACGTAAGTCAACAAACTCTTTCTTGAATTCACCTCTTGGATAAACAGTACATGACACTTCAATTCAAGAAATTGTGACAAAAACGCTAAGATGAGTAACTAAACTCTTTATCGCAAACAATTTTCACAGGTTAGCTACGCGATGTAGAAATTTTGAATTTCAAGAAATTGTGAAAAAATTCTCAGTAAGTAACAATTTCTTTCTTGGAAGTCAGCTCTTGGATACACAATACCGGAAATTTCACATTCAAGAAATTATAGAAAATATTTTTAGGTAATGTAACAAGCTCTTTATTGATTTCACCTCTTCGGATATACGGTACAGATACTTCATTCAAGAAATTATGAAAAAAATCATCGCAAGTAGTAACTTTTTTTTCTTCTTTATCACAAGCAATTTTCATTAGCTACACAATGTGGAAATTTAATTCAAGAAATTATGAAAGAAATTCGTCAGTAAGTAACAATTTCTTTCTTGAGGTCAACTCTTGGATA